>NW_019946531.1:30170-39015 GCF_002910315.2 Salvelinus sp. IW2-2015
GCATACTTCAAAGTTGTGGCAAAATGGCTTAAGGACAAAAATTCAAGGTATTGGACTGGCCATCACAAAGCCCTGATCAATCCTAAAGAAAATGTGGCAGAACTGAAAAAGCGTGGAGGCCTACAAACTGACTCAGTTACACCAGCTCTGTCAGGAGGAAATGGACCAAAATTCACCCAACTTATTGTGGGAAGCTTGTGGAAGTCTACCCGAACATTTGACCAAGTTAAAAACAATTTAAAGGCATATGCTACCAAATACTATTGAGTGTATGTAAATTCTGACCGACTGGGAATGTTGATGAAAGAAATAAAAGCTGAAAAAATCGTTCTTTCTACTATTATTCTGACATTTACATTCTTAAAATAAAATGGTGATCCTAACTGACCTAAGACAGGGAATTTTTACTAGGATTAAATGTCAGGAATTGTGAAAAACTGAGTTGAAATGTATTTGGCTGAGGTGTATGTAAACTCCGACTTCAACTGTACACACTACCTCAACTACCGGTGCCCCGCACACTGACTCTGTATGGAACCCCCTGTATATATTGTTATTTTTACTGCTGCTCTTTAATTACTTGTTACTTTTATGTCTTACTCTATTCCATATTTTTTTTTAACTGCATTGTTAGTTAGAGGCTCGTAGTCAGCTTTCACTGTAAGGTCTACTACACCTGTTGTATTCAGCATTTCACTGTAAGGTCTACTACACCTGTTGTTATTCAGCATTTCACTGTGAGGTCTACACCTGTTTATTCAGCATTTCACTGTAAGGTCTACTACACCTGTTTGTATTCAGCATTTCACTGTGAGGTCTATCTACACTGTTGTATTCAGCATTTCACTGTAAGGTCTACTACACCTGTTGTATTCAGCATTTCACTGTGAGGTCTACTAACCTGTTTGTAGTCAGCATTTCACTGTAAGGTCTACTCAACCTGTTGTAGTTCAGCATTTCCTGTGAGGTCTACTACACCTGTTGTATTCAGCATTTCACTGTAAGGTCTACTACACTGTTGTATTCAGCATTTCACTGTGGGGTTCTACACCTGTTGTATTCAGCTTTCACTGTAAGTTCTACTACACCTGTTGTATTCAGCATTTCACTGTGAGGTCTACTACACTGTTGTATACATTTTCACTGTGAGGTCTACTACACGTTTGTATTCAGCATTTCACTGTCAGGTCTACTACACCTGTTGTATTCAGCATTTCACTGTGAGGTCTACTACACCTGTTGTATCAGCATTTCACTGTGAGGTCTACACCTGTTGTATTCAGCATTTCACTGTGAGGTTCTAACTACAACCTGTTGTAGTCAGGCATTTCACTGTAAGGTCTACTACAACCTGTTGTATTCAGATTTCACTGTGAGGTCTACTACACCTGTTGTATTAGCATTTCACTGTGAGGTCTACACCTGTTGTATCAGCATTTCACTGTGAGGTCTACTAACCTGTTGTAGTCAGCATTTCACTGTAAGGTCTACTACACCTGTTGTATTCAGCATTTCACTGTGAGGGTCTACTACACCTGTTGTATTCAGCATTTCACTGTAGGTCTACTACACTGTTGTATTCAGCATTTCACTGTGAGGTCTACTACAAACCTGTTGTATTTAGCATTTCAACTGTGAGGTCTACTACACCTGTTGTATTCAGCATTTCACTGTAGGTCTACTACACCTGTTGTATTCAGCATTTCACTGTGAGGTCTACTACACCTGTTGTATTCAGCATTTCACTGTGAGGTCTACTACACCTGTTGTATTCAGCATTTCACTGTAAGTTCTACTACACCTGTTGATTCAGCATTTCACTGTGAGGTCTACTACACCTGTTTGTATTCAGCATTTCACTGTGAGGTCTACTACACCTGTTGTGTATTCAGCATTTCACTGTCAGGTCTACTCACCTGTTGTATTCAGCATTTCACTGTGAGGTCTACTACACTGTTGTATTCAGCATTTCACTGTGAGGTCTACTACACCTGTTGTAAGTCAGCATTTCACTGTAAGTCGTCTACTACACCTGTTTGTATTCAGCATTTCACTGTGAGGTCTACTACACCTGTTGTATTCAGCATTTCACTGTGAGGTCTACTACACCTGTTGTATTCAGCATTTCACTGTAAGGTCTACTACACCTGTTGTATTCAGCATTTCACTGTGAGGTCTACTACACCTGTTGTATTCAGCATTTCACTGTGAGGTCTACTACACTGTTGTATTCAGCATTTCACTGTCAGGTCTACTACACCTGTTGTATTCAGCATTTCACTGTGAGGTCTACTCCATCCTGTTGTATTCAGCATTTCACTGTAAGGTCTACTACCCTGTTGTATTAGCATTTCACTGTAAAGGTCTACTACACCTGTTGTATTCAGCATTTCACTGTGAGGTCTACACCTGTTGTATTCAGCATTTCACTGTGGTCTACTCACCTGTTGTAGTCAGCATTTCACTGTAAGGTCTACTACACCTGTTGTATTCAGCATTTCACTCTGTGAGGTCTACTACAACCTGTTTGTATTCAGCATTTCACTGTGAGGTCTACTACACCTGTTTGTATTCAGCATTTCACTGTAAGGTCTACACTATACCTGTTTGTGTATTCAGCATTTCCACTGTAAGGTCTTCTAACACCTGTTGTATTCAGCATTTCACTGTAAGGTCTACTATACCTGTTGTATTCAGCATTTCATGTAAGGTCTACTACACCTGTTGTATTCAGCATTTACTGTAAGGTCTACTACACCCTGTTGTATTCAGCATTTCACTGTAAGGTCTACTACACCTGTTGTATTCAGCATTTCACTGTAAGGTGCTACTATACCTGTTGTATTCAGCATTTCACTGTAAGGTCTACTACACCTGTTGTATTCAGCATTTCACTGTAGGTCTACTACACCTGTTGTATTCAGCATTTCACTGTGAGGTCTACTACACCTGTTGTATTCAGCATTTTCAGCTGTGAGGTCTTACACCTGTTGTATTCAGCATTTCACTGTAGTCTCTACACCTGTTGTATTCGCATTTCACTGTGAGGTCTACTACACCTGTTGTATTCAGCATTTCACTGTATAGGTCTACTACACCTGTTGTATTTCAGCATTTACTGTAAGGTCTACTACACCTGTTGTATTCAGCATTTCACTGTAAGGTCTACTACACCTGTTGTATTCAGCATTTCACTGTAAGGTCTACTACACTGTTGTATTCAGCATTTCACTGTAAGGTCTACACCTGTTGTATTCAGCATTTCACTGTAAGGTCTACACCTGTTGTATTAGCATTTCACTGTAAGGTCTACTACACCTGTTGTATCAGCATTTCACTGTAAGGTCTACTACACTGTGTATTCAGCATTTCACTGTAAGTCTACTACACTGTTGTATCAGCATTTCACTGTAAGGTCTACTACACTGTTGTATTCAGCATTTCACTGTAAGGTCTACACCTGTTGTATTCAGCATTTCACTGTAAGGTCTAACACTGTTGTATTCGGCGCACGTGACTAATTTGATTTGTGAATTGATCTTCAGAGAGAACAGACCTGATGTGGACAGTAAAGTGTAGAAAAACAGGGCTTCTACAAAGCCCTTTACAAGATCAAGTAGATGAAGAACATTCTGTTGTTGCACCAATTTAAAGGTCCAATGCAGCCCTTTTCYTCTCAATATCAAATCATTTCCGGGTAACAATTAAGTKGCTTACAGTGARTGGTTTTCAATTAAAATTYTWKWTWTTWWTTTTTTATTTAAAATWTYCTTRTTAGCGAAGAGCAATTTCTCAAGCWAGAATTTAGCTAGGARTGTCTGGGAGTAGTCTGAGTGGGGAGGGGGAAACAGAWAACGAACTGTTATTGGCAGAGAGGTTGGAACTCTCTTTCTTATTGGTCTATTAACTKATTTACTGCCTGGTGATGTCACCAAAACAGGCTGMAATTTRCAGGCAMTCTTTTCAAACAGCCTTTACACTAAAAGGACATTAGCATAATTTTCACAATTTCACAGCATTATTCCAACTTTATAATGCGGATATAGAAGTAAAACACACGACAGTCATGTTCTTGACTACACTGGGCCTTTAAAGGTCAAACGAGGATAAACCACAGTGATTAAATTACAGGATACACAGACAACATCAGGGATATTCATCACGCTGGAGGTCAGTCATACACAGCACCATACACTCAAATAAGGTCAAACGAGGCCTACTGAGCTGTAGTATAGTGGTTATAAGAGGATCAGCTATGGTGACTACATTACAGGATASATAAGGGATGTGCTGGAGGTTTTAAGACCGTCCATAGGGACCGGACGGTTTCTGGGTTCTAGGTTTGAAAATGTACAGTATTGCGAAATGCTTTGACAAACCCTTCTGAGAGTAAAACCAAGATGATGCATTCACTGGACAGAGGATTCATCCAAAATTACATTTCACTGCATTATATTACTATCCAGTGTCCCACCTCACTGTTCAAGTACATTAGGAGTTGATCTCAGAACCCAGAACCAAATCATGTGTGTGCACTATCTAGTTTGATTTACCTCTGTGGGCAGAAGATTTATGTTATTAAATAGGTTAAGAAGGAGTTAGCTATTGTACCTGGCAACACACGTAGGTCTGCATCACTGCCGGTGCGGGCGCTGCCAGGGTTGTCTGCCAGGCAGCGGTAGGTGGCAGAGTCTGGTGGTTGAACCTTGCTAACCTGGAGCGATCCAGAGGGCAGTACCACCACTCTGCTCTCTGGTGTTAAGGTGAGGGGCAGGTCCTCTCTGTTCTTCTGCCAGCGTACCACGGGCATGGGATCCCCAGTCACCTCACAGCGCAGCAGTGAACAGAAATGCAATATGTTCATTGGGATCAGTCAAAAAGTTGCCATGTACACTGCTGCCATCTAGTGGCCAAAATCTAAATTTCACCTGTGCTGGAATAATACATTTATGCCTTTCTCTTGCATTTCAAAGATGATGGTACAAAAAAGATACAAATAAAATGTTTTTTTTTTTCTTTGTATTATCTTTACCAGATTGAATGTGTTATCTTCTCTTGCATTACTTTCACATTTCCACAAACTTCAAAGTGTTTCCTTCAAATGGTTTCAAGATATGCTTATCCTTGCATCAGGAACTGAGCTACAGGCAGTTAGATTTGGGTTTGTCATTTTAGGCCGAACATTAAAAAAAAAGGGGCGGATCCTTAAGAGGTTTAATGTGTTTGAGCAATCAGTTGTGTTGTGACAAGGTAGGGGTGTGTATATAGAAGATAGCCCTATTGGTAAAAGACCAAGTCCATATTATGGCAAGAACAGCTCAAATAAGCAAAGAGAAACGAAATTCCATCATTACTTTAAGACATGAGGTCTGTCAATCCTGAAAATGTCATGAACTTTAAAAGTTCTTCAAGTGCAGTCGCAAAAACCATCAAGCGGCTATGATGAAACTGGCTCTCATGAGGACCGCCACAGAAAAGGAAGACTCAGAGTTGCTACAGAGGATAAGTTCATTAGAGTTTCCAGCCTCAGAAATTGCAGCTCAAATAAATGCTTCACTGAGTTCAAATAACAGAACACATCTAATCATCAACTGTTCAGAGGAGACTGTGTGAATCAGGACTTCATGGTCGAATGCTGAAATGAAACCACTCTAAAGGACACCAATAATAAGAAAGAGACTTGCTTTGGCAAGAAACACGATGGACATTAGACCAGAGGAAATCTGTACTTGGTCTGATGAGTCCAAATTTGAGATGTTTTGGATCCACCGCTGTCTGTGAAACGCAAAGTAGAAGGTGAACGGATGATCTCCGCATGTGGTGGTTTCCCACCGTGAAGCATGGAGAGGAGGTGGGATGGTGTGGGGGTGCTTTGCTGGTCACACTGTCTGTGATTTATTTAGAATTCAAGGCACACTTAACCAGCATGGCTACCACAGCATTCTGCAGCGATACGCCACCCCTGCTGGTTTGCGCTTAGAGAACTATAATTGTTTTCAACAGGACAATGACCCAAAACACACCTCCAGCCTGTGTAAGGGCTAATTGACCCAAGAAGGAGAGTGATGGAGTGCTGCATCAGATGACCTGGCCTCCACAATAACCTGACCTAACCCAATTGAGATGGTTTCGGATGAGTTGGACCGCAGAGGAAGGAAAAGCAGCCAAAAGTGCTCAGCATATATGGGAAATCCTTTCAAGGACTGTTGGAAAGCATTCCAGGTGAAGCTGGTTGAGAGAAGGCAAGTGTGCAAAGCTGTCATCAAGGCAAGGTGGCTCTTCGAGAATATAATAAAATATATATTTTGTTTTGTTTTAACACTTGTTGGTTACTACTTGATACTTATGTGTTATTTCATAGTTGTTATGTCCTCAGATGCTGTTTTATGTTATTGGCAGTCTCCCTCCCTGGCAGTCTCCTACCACCGCCACATCTGGAACTTCTGGAAGGGAGAGGGGCCCGCAGCTACAGTGTATTTTTACTTAAACCTAAAGTCTTCAACCATTTTTTCACCCAAGCAGTTTGCCCTCCAGCTCAACACTCCTTCACATAGATCCTTAAAAAGACAAAATGAAGTATTACCATTAACCAAAACATGAGCAAAGTAGAGTTGTGTAAACTTTCTTAGCTAAAGTGAAAACGTACTTGATCAGATTGGAGAGACAAGGTGAACAGTAACGAGGCTCAGTTTACCCATTACTTTCACCATAACGGGTGTGTACTCAAACAAACAAAAAACTAACGGTTTTCTATTGGACAGGTTGAAAAACAGGGAGGACCTAGCTGAATCTTCCAATTGAAACGCTGTAAAATCTGTTTTAGTCGTGATCATTTTATGAGAACAAGAAAAAGACTTACGTTTGAACATCACCACAGAAGCTTAACTTTTCACCTCCTTCCAAGTTGTTTGTGTTGTGTACTCGAAGAGTTGTAGCTATCCAAACTCTCACACCCCCCTCTTCCAGGTGTAGCTATCCAAACTCTTCACCCCCTCTTCAGGTGTAGCTATCCAAACTCTCAGCCCCCCCTTCTTCCAGGTGTATCTATCAAAACTCTCAGCCCCCCCCCTCTTCCAGGTGTATCTATCAAAACTCTCAGCCCCCCCCCCCCCTTCAGGTGTAGCTATCAAAACTCTCAGCCCCCCCCTTCTTCCAGGTGTAGCTATCCAAACTCTCAGCCTCCCCCCCTCTTCCAGGTGTAGCTATCCCAAACTCTCAGCCCCCCCTTTCTTCCAGGTGTAGCTATCCAAACTCTCATCCCCCCTTCCAGTTAGCTAGCAAAAACTCTCAGCCTCCCCTCTAGCTAACCAGTCTACTAGATGAAGAGCTGAAATGACACGCTGGGGTATTTACGGCATGTTTCATTTAAAATGTAACAAAAATCACAAACTAGAAGACGTTCTACTATCATTTACTGAGATTCATCATGTGTCGATTGCATTGTTTCCCGCTATTGGTTCACCGCGTATCGATGTCAAAGCCGACATGTTTATGACATCCTGCCATTTAAATAACTCGAAATATCACATACTATAAAACATTTATTTTCCTCATATTTAAAAGCCTACTATTTAGGAGTACGTATGGGTGTTCGGACACGGCTACGTCTGTCTCACATACAGGCTTTTAGGAAATCTCTCTGTGTTTGCATCCCAAATGGACGCTATTCCCTATATAGTGCACTACTTTAGTCCAGAGCCTATGGAACCCTATTCCTGTATAGTGCACTACTTTAGACCAGAGCCCTATGAGATAGGCTTCTTACTCTTAGCCTAAGTTGCTAAAAGCTATCTCATAGGGCTCTGGTCTAAAGTAGGGTACTATATATAGGGAATAGGGTTCCATAGGGTTCTGGTCTAAAGTAGTGTACTATATATAGGGAATAGGGTTCTATAGGGCTCTGGTCTAAAGTAGTGCACTATATAGGGAATAGGGTTCTATAGGGCTCTGGTTAAAGTAGTGCACTATAGTAGGAAAGGGTCCATTTGAGACACCATTCCTTCATTTTTTTCACACACTAACCTCTAACTCCACCGCCAGAGCTGTCGTCCTCCTGTGATACAGAGATGAGGATCTGACATTTCTGGACTCGTTTCCTGACATCTGAAGTTCCCAAAGCTTATTGGCATGAGCAGGATTCTCTACTTCACAGTCTGTCGGGATTTAATGGAGTGGAGTCAGTGTAGTGAAATATTTGCCATTTCCACACAGTGAACATCCTAGATGAAGATGAGGAATGATTGACTAATTTGTGTCCCTCATTATGTTCCTCATACCATGTTCCTGCACTGAGGAGAGAGATGGAAAATAGTAATGTGATCTGTGGTGGTTGTAACTCTCTGTTCATCTAAACTATACAGTCTCCTCTCTCCACTCCTATCTCTCCCCTCTCTCCTTCCCTCTCCCCCTCTCCCCTCCTCCCCTCTCCCCTCTCTCCTCTCTCCTCTCTCCTCTCCCCTCTCCTCTCCTCTCTCCTCTCCTCTCCTCTCCTCCTCTCTCCTCTCCCCTGTACTATTTCAAATCAGTGATTGCTCCTAACAGCCCGTCTTGGGTCCCTGAAGCTACAGTATGGTCCTACAGAGTCCGTATCTAATCCTTTGTATCTATTCCTCTCTCTCCCCAGGTCCGTTGAAGCTCGTGTCCCTACAGAGTCATGTTCTAACCCCACTGTCTCCTCTCTCTCCTCCGCAGGTCGTTGAAGCTTCGTGGTCCCTACAAGTCCATGTCTAACCCACTGTCTCTCTCGTCTTACCTCTCCCCAGTCGATGAAGCTCGTTGGTCCCTACAGCAGTGTCCCTATTCGCTGTGCCGCTCCTTGCTGACGCCTGAGGTGACACGGGCTCTG
>NW_019946531.1:39207-47706 GCF_002910315.2 Salvelinus sp. IW2-2015
CACAGACCCAGAGGACTGAGACACAGACCCAGAGGACTGAGACACAGAGGACCAGAGGACTGAGACACAGAGGACCAGAGGACTGGGACACAGAGAACCAGAGGACTGGGACACAGAGGACCAGAGGACTGGGACCCAGACCCAGAGGACCAGAGGGCTGGGACACAGACCCAGAGGACCAGATGACTGGGACCCAGAGGACTGGGACACAGACCCAGAGGACCAGAGGACTGGGACTCAGACCCAGAGGACTGGAACTCAGACTCAGAGGACTGAGACACAGACCGAGAGGACCAGAGGACTGAGACACAGACCCAGAGGACTGAGACACAGACCCAGAGGACTGGGACCCAGAGGACTAGGACAAAGACCCAGAGGACTGGGACACAGACCCAGAGGACCAGAGGACTGAGACACAGACCCAGAGGACTGAGACACAGACCCAGAGGACTAGGACAAAGACCCAGAGGACTGGGACACAGACCCAGAGGAATGTGCACTACTTTAGACCAGGACCCTATAGAACCATATTCCCTATATAGTGCACTAGTTTTGACCAGGGCCCTATAGAACCATATTCCCTACATAGTGCACTAGTTTTGACCAGGACCCTATAGAACCCTATTCCCTATATAGTGTACTACTTTAGACCAGGACCCTATAGAACCATATTCCCTATATAGTGCACTACTTTAGACCAGAACCCTATAGAACCCTACTCCCTATATAGTGTACTACATTTGACCAAGGCCCATACTGCACTATGTAGGCAATATGGTGCAATATGGGACACACCCCGTGGCTCCACACCAATAACACAATGGTACCTAGGCATCTACTGCATAGCATGGCACAGCATCACAATACAATACAGCTGCTGGTATTACTGCCAACGTGTCTTCAACCCAGCCTCTCATCCCTGGCTCAGAACAGCCCAAACCAAAACACCTTGAAGGAACCTGTGACGAGCCAAGGTTTGGTTCTCACCAACAGAATAGCATACACTAAACAGAAGCAATACAGTCCTAAAAATAGCAGGAAGTCCTTCTCCAAATGAACAGTCACATCTGGGCCACAGGGAGGTAGTGTGACGAGGAGTGGGTGTTTAAAATAAATATATATATATATTTAAATCATTTGTCACATGCGCCGAATACAACAGGTGTAGTAGACCTCACAGTGAAATGCTGAATACAACAGGTGTAGTAGACCTTACAGTGAAATGCTGAATGCAACAGGTGTAGTAGACCTTACAGTGAAATGCTGAATACACAGTTTAGTAGACCTCACAGTGAAATGCTGAATACAACAGGTGTAGTAGACCTTACAGTGAAATGCTGAATACAACAGGTTAGTAGACCTTACAGATGAAATGCTGAATACAACAGGTGTAGTAGACCTTACAGTGATGCTGAATACACAGGTGTAGTAGACCTACAGTAAATGCTGAATACAACAGGTGTAGACCTTACAGTGAAATGCTGAATACAACAGGTGTAGTAGACCTTACAGTGAAATGCTGAATACAACAGTGTAGATAACCTTACAGTGAAATGCTGATCAACAACAGGTGTAGTAGACCCACAGTGAAATGCTGAATACAACAGGTAGTAACCTCACAGTGAAATGCTGAATACAACAGGTGTAGTAGACCTCACAGTGAAATGCTGAATACAACAAGATGTAGTAGACCTACAGTGAAATGCTGAATACAACAGGTGTAGTAGACCTTACAGTGAAAAGCTGAATACAACAGGTGTAGTAGACCTCACATGAAATGCTGAATACAACAGGTGTAGTAGACCTCACAGTGAAATGCTGATAACAACAGGTGTAGACCTACAGTGAAATGCTGATACAACAGTGTAGTAGACCTCACGTAAATGCTGAATACAACAGGTGTAGTAGACCATCACAGTGAAATGCTGAATACAACAGGTTAGTAGACCTCACAGTGAAAATGCTAATACAACAGTGTAGTAGACCTCACATGAAATGTGAATACACACAGCGTGTATATACCAATCAACAGTTAGTAGACCTCACAGTGAAATGCTGAATACAAAAGGTAGTAGACCTCACAGTGAAATGCTGAATACAACACATGTGTAGTAGAAAGCTCACAGTGAAATGCTGAATACAACAGGTGTAGTAGACCTCACAGTGAAATGCTGAATACAAACAGTGTATAGACCCACAGTGAAATGCTGATATACAACAGGTGTAGTAGACCGCACAGTGAAATGCTGATATACAACAGGTTGTAGTAACCTTACAGTGAAATGCTGAATACAACAGGTGTAGTAGACCTACAGTGAAATGCTGAATACAACAGGTGTAGTAGACCTCTACAGTGAAATGCTGAATACACAGTGTAGTAGACCTTCAGTAAATGCTGAATACAACAGGTGTAGTAGACCCACAGTGAAATGCTAATACAACAGTGTAGTAGACCGCACAGTGAAATGCTGAATACAACATAGTAGGAGACCCGCACAGTGAAATGCTGAATACACAGGTGTAGTAGACCCCACAGTGAAATGCTGAATACAACAGGTTAGTAGACCTAACCAGCAGTGAAATTGCTGAATACAACAGGTGTAGTAGACCCACAGTGAAATCGCTGAATACAACAGGTTAGTAGACCTACCAGTTAAATGCTGAATACAAACAGTTGTAGTAGACCTCACAGTGAAGATGCTGAATAACAACAGGTGTAGTAGACCTTACAGTAACTGACTGAATACAACAGGTGTAGTAACCTACAGTGAAAGCTGAATCAAAACAGGTTAGTAGACCTTACAGTGAAAGCTGAATAAACAACAGGTGTAGTAACCGCACAGTGAAATGCTGAATACAACAGGTGTAGAGACCGCACAGTGAAATGCTGATACAAACAGGTGTAGTAGACCTCACAGGAAATGCTGAATTACAACAGGTGTAGTAGACCTCTAGTGAAATGCTGAATACAACAGTGTAGTAGACCTACAGTGAAATTGCTGAATACAACAGGCTGTAGATAGTACCTCTAACATTGACAAATGCTGAATACAACAGGTGTAGTAGACCTTACAGTGAAATGCTGAATACAACAGGTGTAGACCTCACAGTGAAATGCTGAATACAGCAGGTGTAGACCTCACAGTGAAATGCTGAATACAGCAGGTGTAGACCTCAAAGTGAAATGCTGAATACAACAGGTGTAGTAGACCTCAGTGAAATGCCCCTAACCAACAATGCAGTAAAAAAAAAAGAATAAGAAATAAAAATAACCAATAATTCAAGAGCAGCAGTAAAATAACAATATCGAGACTATATACAGGGGGGTACCGGTACAGAGTCAATGTGCGGTGGCACCGGTTAGTTGAGGTAATATGTACATGTAGGTAGAGTTTTTAGTGACTATGCATAGATGACAACAACAGAGAGTAGCAGCGGTGTAAAAGAGGGGGGAAATGCAAATAGTCTGGGTAGCTTTTTGATTAGATGTTCAGGAGTCTTATGGCTTGGGGGTAGAAGCTGTTTTAGAAGCCGCTTGGACCTAGACTTGGCGCTCCGGTACCGCTTGCCGTGCGGTAGCAGAAAGAACAGTCTATGACTAGGGTGTCTGGAGTCTTTGACAATTTTTAGGGCCTTCCTCTGACACCACCTGGAATAGAGGTCCTGGATGGCAGGAAGCTTGGCCCCAGTGATGTACTGGGCCGTATGCACTACCCTCTGTAGTGCCTTGAAGTCGGAGACCGAGCAGTTGCCATACCAGGCAGTGATGTAACCAGTCAGGATGCTCTCGATGGTGCAGCTGTAAAACCTTTTAAGTATCTGAGGACCCATGCCAAATCTTTTCAGTCTCCTGAGGGGGAATAGGTTTTGTCGTGCCCCCTTCACGACTGTCTTGGTGTGCTTGGACCATGTTAGTTTGTTGGTGATCTGGACACCAAGGAACTTGAAGCTCTCAACCCGCTCCACTATAGCCCCGTCAATGAGAATGGGGGTGTGCTCTGTCCTCTTTTTCCTGTAGTCCGCAATCATCTCCTTTGTCTTGATCGCGTTGAGAGAGAGGTTGTTGCTGAATACAAACAGTTGTAGTAGACCTTACAGTGAAATGCTGAATACAACAGGTGTAGTAACCTACAGTGAAATGCTGAATACAACAGTGTAGTAGGTACAGGAAACGATTACAGTTAGTGACACAGTGAAATGCTGAATACAACAGGTGTAGTAGACCTCACAGTGAAATGCTGAATACAACAGGTGTAGTAGACCTCACAGTGAAAATGCTGAATACAACAGGTGTTAGTTAGACCTCACAGTGAAATGCTGAATACAACAGGTGTAGTAGACCTCACTGTGAAATGCTGAATACAACAGGTGTAGTAGACCTCACAGTGAAATGCTGAAGTTACAACAGGTGTAGTAGACGCGTCACAGTGAAATGCTGAATACAACAGTGTAGTAGGACCTCACAGTGGAAATGCAGAATACAACAGTGTAGTAGACCTTACAGTGAAATGCTGAATCACAACAGGTTAGTAGACCTCACAGTGAAATGCTGAATACAACAGGGTGTAAGAGACCTCACAGTGAAATGCTGAATACAACAGGTGTAGTAGACCTCACAGTGAAATGCTGAATACAAGCAGGGTGTAGACCTTCACAGTGAAATGCTGAATACAACAGGTGTAGTAGACCTCACAGTGAAATGCTGAATACAACAGGTGTAGTAAGACCTACAGTGAAATGCTGAATAACAGCAGGTTGTAGACCTCACCAGTGAAATGCTGAATACACAGGTGTAGACCTCACAGTGAAATGCTGAATACACAGGTGTAGACCTCACAGTGAAATGCTGAATACAGCAGGTGTAGACCTCACAGTTGAAATGCTGAATACAGCAGGGTGTAGGACCTGCACAGTGAAATGCTGAATACAACAGGTGTAGTAGACCTTACAGTGAAATGCTGAATACAACAGGTGTAGTAGACTCACAGTGAAATTGCTGAATACAACAGGTGTAGTAGACCTTACAGTGAAATGCTTGAATACAACAGTGTAGTAGACCTCAACAGTGAAATGCTGAATACAACAGGTGGTAGTAGACCTCACAGTGAAATGCTGAATTACAACAGGTGTAGTAGACCTCACAGTGAAATGCTGAATACAAAACATGTGTAGTAGACCATCACAGTGAAATGCTGAATACAAACAGGTGTTAGTAGGAACCTCACAGTGAATATGCTGAATACAAGCAGGTTGTAGACGCTCACAGTGAAATGCTGAATACAACAGGTTGTAGTAGGACCTTACAGTTGAAATGCTGAATACAACAGGTGTAGTAGATCCTATACAGTGAAATGCTGGAATACAACAGGTGTAAGACCTCACAGTGAAATGCTGAATACAAAGCAGGTGTAAGACCTCACAGTGAAATGCTGAATACAAGCAGGGTTGTAGACCTCAAAGTGAAAATGCTAATTACAACAGGTGGTAGTAGACCTCTCATGTTAATTGGCCCCTAACCAACAATGCAGTAAAAAAAAAAGAATAAGAAATAAAAAAATAACAATAATTCAAGACAGCAGTAAAATAACAATATCGAGACTATATACAGGGGGGTACCGGTACAGAGTCAATGTGCTGGCACCGGTTAGTTGAGGTAATATGTACATGTAGGTAGAGTTTTTAGTGACTATGCATAGATGACAACAACAGAGAGTAGCAGCGGTGTAAAAGAGGGGGGAAATGCAAATAGTCTGGTAGCTTTTTGATTAGATGTTCAGGAGTCTTATGGCTTGGGGGTAGAAGCTGTTTTAGAAACCGCTTGGACCTAGACTTGGCGCTCCGGTACCGCTTTGCCGTGCGTAGCAGAAAGAACAGTCTATGACTAGGGTGTCTGGAGTCTTTGACAATTTTTAGGGCCTTCCTCTGACACCACCTGGAATAGAGGTCCTGGATGGCAGGCAAGCTTGGCCCAGTGATGTACTGGCCGTATGCACTACCCTCTGTAGTGCCTTGGAAGTCGGAGACCGAGCAGTTTGCCATACCAGGCAGTGATGTAACAGTCAGGATGCTCTCGATGGTGCAGCCTGTAAAAACTTTTTAAGTATCTGAGGACCCATGCCAAATCTTTTCAGTCTCCTGAGGGGGAATAGGTTTTGTCGTGCCCCCTTCACGACTGTCTTGGTGTGCTTGGACCATGTTAGTTTGTTGGTGATCTGGGACACCAAGGAACTTGAAGCTCTCAACCCGCTCCACTATAGCCCCGTCAATGAGAATGGGGTGTGCTCTGTCCTTTTTTCCTGTAGTCCGCAATCATCTCCTTTGTCTTGATCGCGTTTGAGAGAGAGGTTGTGTTCCTGGCAACCACACGGCCAGGTCTCTGACCTCCTCCCTATAGGCTGTCTCGTCGTTGTCGGTGATCAGGCTACCACTGTTGTGTCATCGGCAAACTTAATGATGGTGTTGGAGTCGTGCCTGGCCGTGCAGTCATGAGAACAGGGAGTACAGGAGGGGACTGAGCCACGTACCCCTGAGGGCCCCCGTGTTGAGGATCAGCGTGGCAGGATGTGTTGTTTACCTACCCTTACCACCTGGGGGCGTCCCGTCAGGAAGTCCAGGATCCAGTTGCAGAGGAGGGAGTGTTTATTCCCAGGGTCCATAGCTTATTGTGATGAGCTTTGAGGGCACTATGGTGTTGAACGCTGAGCTGTTGTCAGTGAATAGCATTCTCACATAGCTTAGCATCTGCTTCATCTGAACACTTTTTTATTGATTGAGTCACTGGTGCTTCCTGCTTAATTTTTTTTGCTTGTAAGCAGGAATCAGGAGGATAGAGTTATGGTCACAGATTTGCCAAATGGAGGGCGAGGGAGAGCTTTTGTACGTGTCTCTGTGTGTGGAGTAAAGGTGGTCTTTGGAGTATTTTTCCCTCTGGTTGCACATTTAACATGCTGATAGAAATTTGGTAAGACGGATTTTAAGTTTCCCTGCATTGAAGTCTCCGGCTACTAGGAGCGCTGCCTTTGGGTGAGCGTTTTCCTGTTTGCTTATGGCGGAATACAGCTCATTCAGCGCGGTCCTAGTGCCAGCATCGGTCTGTGGTGGTCTAAATAGACAAGCTACGAAAAATACAGATAAACTCTCTAGGTAGATATTGTGGTTTACAGCTTATCATGAGCCACTCTACCTCAGGCGAGCAATAGCTCGAGACTCCTTAGATATCGTGCACCAGCTGTTATTTACAGAAATACATAGTCCTCCGCCCCTTGTCTTACCAGACGCCGCAGTTCTATCTGCCGATACAGCGTATAACCAGCCACCCCTTGTCTTACCGACGCTGCTGTTCTTATCCTGCCGTACAGCGTATAAACCAGCCCCCCTTGTCTTACCAGACGCTGCTGTTCTTATCCTGCCGATACAGCGTATAACCAGCCACCCTTGTCTTACCAGACCCTGCTGGTCTAATCCTGCCGGTTCAGCGTATAACCAGCCACCCCTTGTCTTACCAGACGCTGCTGTTCTATCCTGCCGGTGCAGCGTATAACCAACACCCCTTGTCTTACCAGACGCTGCTGTTCTATCCTGCCGGTACAGCGTATAACCAGCCACCCCCTTGTCTTACCAGACGCTGCTGTTCTATCCTGCCGGTACATCGTATAACCAGCCACCCCTTGTCTTACCAGACGCTGCTGCTATTCCTGCCGATACAGCGTATAACCAGCCACCCCTTGTCTTACCAGACGCTGCTGTTTCTATCCTGCCGGTACAGCGTATAACCAGCCACCCTTGTCTTACCAGATGCTGCTGTTCTATCCTGCCGGTGCAGCGTATAACCAGCCACCCCTTGTCTTACCAGACGCCGCAGTTCTATCCTGCCGGTACAGCGTATAACCAGCCACCCCTTGTCTTACCAGACGCCGCTGTTCTCTCCTGCCGGTGCAGCGTATAACCAGCCACCCCTTGTCTTACCAGATGCTGCTGTGCTATCCTGCCGGTGCAGCTTATAAACCAGCCACCCCTTGTCTTACCAGACGCCGCTGTTCTCTCCTGCCGTGCAGCGTATAACCAGCCACCCCTTGTCTTACCAGATGCTGCTGTGCTATCCTGCCGGTGCAAGCGTATAACCAGCCACCCCTTGTCTTACCAGAACCCTGCTGTTCTACCTGCCGGTACAGCGTGTAACCAGCCACCCCTTGTCTTACCAGATGCTGCTGGTCTATCCTGCCGATACAGCGTATAAACCAGCCACCCCTTGTCTTACCAGACCCTGCGCTGTTCTATCCTGCGGTACAGCGTGTAACCAGCCACCCCTTGTCTTACCAGATGCTGCTGGTCTATCCTGCCGATACAGCGTATAACCAGCCACCCTTGTCTTACCAGACCCTGCTGTTCTATCTGCCGATACAGCGTATAACCAGCCACCCCTTGTCTTACCAGACCCTGCTGTTCTATCCTGCCGGTACAAGCGTGTAACCAGCCACCCCTTGTCTTACCAGATGCTGT
>NW_019946531.1:47731-53263 GCF_002910315.2 Salvelinus sp. IW2-2015
GTCTATCCTGCCGGTGCAGCGTATAACCAGCCAGCTGTATGTTGATAATGTCGTTGTTCAGCCACGACTCCGTGAAGCATAAGATTACAGTTTAGAATGTCCCGTTGGTAGTTTAATCTTCCACGTAGGTCATCGATTTTATTTTCCAAAGATTGTGCGTTTGCTAGCAGAATGGAAGGAAGTGGGGGTTTATTCGATCGCCTACAAATTCTCAGAAGGCAGCCCACCCTTTGGCCCCTTTTTCTCTGCCTTCTCTTCACGTAAATCACGGGGATCTGGGCCTGTTCCCGGGGTAGCAGTATATCGTTCACGTCAGGCTCGTCAGACTCGTTAAAGGAGAAAAAAGGTTTCTGCCAGTCCGTGGTGAGTAATCACAGTTCTGATGTCCGGAAGTTATTTTCGGTCATAGAGACGGTAGCGGCAACATTATGTACAAAACGAGTAACAAAAACAAGTTACAAACAACGCAAAGAAACAAACAATTGGTTAGGAATACGTAAAACGTCAGCCTTGTTCTCCGGCGCCGCCTTATAACTATAGCTTATATTACATCCATATACCATCACGATATCCAATCACCACCTACCACTATAACTTATATACAGTCCATATAACATAACCATATCCAATCACCACCTTCAACTATAACTTATATACAGTCCATATACCATCACCATCTCCAATCACCACCTACCACTATAACTTATATTCATCCATATAACATCACCATATCCAATCACCACTTACCACTATCGCTATACCAGTACCATTCCTCCTCATCAAATGAGATAATAAACATTGATCCATTCCACCCATGGATTTCAATTTCCCACCCCATTCCTACAGGACCTGAGAGTTATTCCTTCCTGCTTTATGGAGAAGAAATACATTCTCATTGATCCAGTCATATATCGTATAGATCCCTATCATGTTGCTCTCTCTCTGTCTCTCTGTCTCTCTGTCTCTCTGTCTCTCTGTCTCTCTGTCTCTCTGTCTCTGTCTGTCTGTCTGTCTGTCTGTCTGTCTGTCTGTCTCAGTAGTCTGAATGTTTTATAGAAGAGAGACCAGTAACAGTAGTCCTAATGTTATAGAGAGAGGAACCCAGAACAGTATCCTAAATGTTATAGGAAGAGAGACGAGAACAGTAGTCTTATGTTATAGAGCGAGGAACCAGAACAGTAGTCTGTTATAGAGAGATAGAACCAGGAAACAGTAAGTCTGATGTTTATAGAAAAAGACAAGGACCAGACAACAGTAGTCCTAATTGTTATAGACAGAGAGGAACAGACAAGTAGTCTAATGTATAGCAAGAGAGGACGCGAACGTTTCAGTCGCTAATGTTATAGAGAGAGGACCAAGAAAGTAGTTAATGTTATATGAGAGAGGACCAGCAACAGTAGTTCCTGTTATAGAAGAGAGACCAGAACAGTAGTCTGTTATAGAAGAGAAGGACCAGAACAGTAGTCTAATGTTTATAGAAGAAGAGGACCAAGAACAGTAGTCCTATGTAATGAAGAGAGGACCAGACAGGTAGTCCTAATGTTATAGAAGAGAGGACCAGACAGTAGTCTAATGTTATAGAAGAGGGCCAGAACAGTAGTCTGTTATAGAAGAGAGGACCCAGAAACAGTAGTCTGTTTATAGAAGAGAGGGACGCAGACAGTAGTCCCTGTTATAGAAGAGAGGACCAGAAACAGTGTCTAAATTGTTTATAGAAGAGAGGACCAGAACAGTAAGTACCTTGATGTTCTAGAAGAGAGACCAGAAACAGTAGTCTGATTGTTCTAGAAGAGAGGACCCAGAAAACAGTAGTCTGTTATAGAAGAGAAGACCAGAACAGTAGTCTGATGTTATACGAAGAGAGGACCAGAAAAGTAGTCTGTTATAGAAAGAGGAGGACGCAGAACAGTAAAGTCTGTTATAAGAAGAGAGGACCGAACAGTAGTCTGATGTTTTCTAGAAGAGAGGACCAGAACAGTAAAGTTGTATAAGAAGAGAGGACCAGAAACAGTAAGTCTGATTTTTATAGAAGAGAGGGACCAGAACAGTAAGTCCTAATGTATAGGAAGAGAGGGACGCAGAACAGTAGTCTGAATGTTTAGAAGGAGGACCAGAAGCAGTAGTCTTTAATGTATAGAAGAGAGGACCGGAACAGTAGTCCTATGTTTAGGAAGAGAGTGACCGGAACAGTAAGTCCCTAATGTTAATAGAAGAGAGGACCAGAACAGTAGTCTAATGTTATAGGAAAGAGAGGACCATGAACAGTAGTCCTAATGTTATAAGGAAAGAGAGGACCAGAACATAGTCTGTTATAGAGGAGAGGACCAGAAGCAGTAGTCTTGTTTTTATAGAGAGAGGAACGCAGAACACAGTAGTCTGTTATAGAAGAAGAGGACCCAGAAAGTAAGTCAGATGTTAAAGAAGAGGGACCAGAACAGTTTAGTCTGAATGTTATAGAAAGAGAGGACCCAGAACAGTAGTCTGATGTTTATAGAAAGAGGGACAGAACAGTAAGTCTAATGTTATAGAAGAGAAGGACCAGAAAACAGTAGTCTGAATGTTATAAGAAGAGAGGACCAGAACAGTAAAGTCTGTTATAGAAGAGAGGACCGAACAGTAGTCTGTTAATAGCGAGAGGACCAGAAACAGTAGTCCTAAAATGTTATAGAAGAGAAGGGACAGAACAGTAGTCTAATGTTATAGAAGAGAAGGACCAGAACAGTAGTCTAATTGGGTTTATAAGAAAGAGAGGACCAGAACAGTAGTCCTGTTATAGAAGAGAGGACAGAAAGAGTTGTTTAATAGAAAGAGAAGACCAGAACAAGTAGTCTAAATGTTATTAGAAGAGAGGACCGGAACAGTTTTAGTCTAATGTTATAGAAGAGAGGAACCAGAAACAGTAAAGTCTAATGTTATAGAAGAGAGGACCGGAACCAGTAGTGCTAAATGTTTTATAGAAGAGAGGACCGGAACAGTAGTCTAATGTTTAGAATAGAGGACCGGAAGTAGTCTAATGTTATAGAAAAGAGAGACCGGTACAGTACTTCTAATGTTATACTGAAGAGAGGACGAACAGTAGTCTAATGTTTATAGAAGAGAAGGACGCGGTAAACAGTAGTTCTAATGTTATAGAAGAGAGGAAACCCGTAACAGTAGTCTAATGTTAATAGAAGAGAGGACAGAACAGTAGTCTGATGTTCTAGAAGGAGAGGACCAGAACAGTAAGTCCTAATGTTATATGAAGAGAGGACGCCAGAACAGAGTCTAATGTTATAGAAAGAGAGGACGCAGAAACAGTAGTCCCTACTTTATAGGAGGTAGAGGACCAAGAATCAGTAGTCTGTTATAGAAGAAGGACCAGAACAGTAGTCTGGATTGTTAATAAAGAAGAGGACCAGACAGTAAGTCTGTTATAGAAGAGAGGACCCAGAACAAAGTAGTCTGTTATAGAAGAGAGGACCAAAAGAACAGTTTATGTCCAATGTTATAGAAGAGAGGACGCAGAAAGTAAGTCTAATGTTAATAGAAGAGAAGGACAGAAAGTAGTCTGTTATAGAAGAGAAGGAACCAGAACAGTTAGTCTGGTTATAGAAAGAGAGGAACAGAACAGTAAGTCTGATGTTCTAGAAGAAGAGGACGCAGAACAGTAGTCTGCTGTTTCTAGAAGAGAGGACCAGAAACAGTAGTCCCCTGATGTTATAGAAGAGAGGACCAAGAAAGTAGTCTAATGTTATAGAAGAGAGGACAGAACCAGTAGTCTAAATGTTATTAGAAGAGAGGACCCAGAACAGTAGTCCTAATGTTTTAATAGAAGAGAAGGACCAGAAGCAGTATTGTCTGTTAATAGAAGAGAGGAACCCAAGACAAGGTAAGTCTGATGTTAATAGAAGAGACGGACCAGAAACAGTAGTCTAAATGTTATAGAAGAGAGGACCAGAACAGTAGTTAATGTTATAGAAGAGAGGACCAGAACAGTAGTCCTTAATGTTATTAGAAGAGAGGACCAGAACAGTAAAGTCTGTTATGAAGAGAGGAACCAGAACAGTAAAGTCTGGTTATAGAAGAGAGGACCAGAAACAAAGTAGTCTAATGTTATCAGAAAGAGGACCAGAACAGTAAGTCTGTTAATAGAAGAAGAGGACGCAGAACAGTAGTCTAATGTTTATACGAAGAGAGGACCCAGAACAGTAGTCTGATGTTATAGAAGAGAGGATACAGAACAGTAGTCTGATGTTATAGAAGAGAGGGACCAGAACAGTAGTCTAATGTTATAGAAGAGAGGACCAGAACAAGTAGTCTGTTTATAGAAGAGAGGACCAGAACATTAAGTCTGTTTATTAGAAGAGAGGACCAGAACAAGTAGTCTGTGTTTCTTAGAAGAGAGGAACCAAGAAACAGTAAGTCTGATGTTATAGAAGAGAGGACCAGAACGTAGTTCTAATGTTATAGAAGAGAGGAACCAGACAAGTAGTTTAATTGTTATAGTAAGAGAGGACAAGAACAGTAGTCTAATGTTAATAGAAGAGGAGGACAGAACAGTAGTTCCTGTTATAGAAGAGAGGAACCAGAACAGTAGTCTGAATGTTATAGAAGAAGAGGGACCAGAAACAGTAGTCTAATGTTATCAGAAGAGAGGACCGCAGAACAGTAGTCTAAATGGTTATAGAAGAGAGACTCAGACAGTATCCTAATGTAATAGAAGAGAGGACCAGCAGACAGTAGTCTGTTATAGAAGAGAGGACCAGAACCAAGTAAGTCCCTTGTTATAAGAAGAGAGGACCAGAACGTAGTCTAATGTTATAGAAGAGAGGGAACCAGAACAGTAGTCTGTTATAGAAGAAGAGGAACCCAGAACAGTAGTCTATTGTTTTATAGAAGAGAGGACCAGACAGTAGTCTGATGTTAGAAGAGAGGACCAGACAGTAGTCTGATGTTATAGAAGAGAGGAACCAAGAAACAGTAGTCTAATGTTATAAGAAGAAAGAGGACAGAAAGTAAGTCCTGTTATAGAAGAGAGGACCAAGAACAGTAGTCTGTTTATAGAAGAGGAGGACCAGAACAGTAGTCTGATGTATAGAAGAAGAGGACCAGAACAGTAGTTCTAATGTATAGAAAGAGAGGAAAACCAGACCAGTAGTCTGTTATAGAAGAGAGGTTATGAGAAAACAGTAGTCCTGTTAGAAGAGAGGACAGAACAGTAGTTCTTAAATGATATGAGAGAGAGGAAACCCAGACAGTAGTACTAATGTTATAGAAGAGAGGAACCAGAAAGTAGTCTGAATGTTAATAGAAGAGAGGACCAGAAACAGTTAAGTCTGTTATAGAAAGAGAGGACAGAACAGTAGTCTTGTTTATAGAAGAAGAGGACCAGAAAACAGTAAAGTCTGTTATAGAAGGAGAGGATGAAGACAGTAGTCTTTATAGAAGAGAGGACCAGAACATTAGTTAATTTTATGAGAGACAGAGAGACAGAGGAGAGAGAGCAGAGAGACGAAGAGACGAGAGACAGAGAGACAGACAGAAGAGACAGAC
>NW_019946532.1:0-6675 GCF_002910315.2 Salvelinus sp. IW2-2015
TTGTTTCTCTAGCAGTGAGAGTCTGTGTAAGGTGTCCTGTCCCTCCTCTAGCAAGTGGGCAATCTGTGTAAGGTGTCCTGTCCCTCTCTTAGCATGTGAGAGTCTGTGTAAGGTCTGCTGTCTCTAGCAGTGAGAGTCTGTGTAAGGTGTCCTGTCTCTCTAGCAGTGAGATCCTGTGGTTAGTGTCCCTGTCTCTCTAGCAGTGGGGAGTCTGTGTAAGGTTTCTGCTGTCTCTAGCAGTGGGAGTCTGTGGTAAGGTGTCCTGTCTCTCTAAGCAGTGGGAGTCTGTGTTAAGGTGTCCCTGTCTCTTCTAGCAGTGGAGTCTGTGTAAGGTGGTCCCTGTCTCCTCTAGGCAGTGGGAGTCTTGTGTTAAGGTGTCCTGTCCTCTAGTCACTGACAGGAAGCCCTGTAGTCACTGACTGGAGCCCGTAGTTCACTGGACTGGACCCTGTAGTCACCTGAACTGAAGCCCTGTAGTCACTGACTGGAGCACTATAAGTCACTGAATGGAGCCTGTAGTCACTGACTGGGAGCAAACTAATTAGTCACTGACTGGAAGCACTTAGTCACTGACTGGAGTTCCTGTATCACTGACAGAAGCCCTGTAGTCACTGACTGAGCCCCGTAGTCCTGACTGGAGCCCTGTAGTCACTGAACACGAGCCCTGTAGTCACTGCTGGAGCCCTATAGTCATCGACTGAGCCCTGTAGTCACTGACTGGAGCCCTGTAGTCACTGCTGGAGCCCTGTAGTCACTGACTGGGTAACCGAGATTACAGGAAAAGTTGAAGGAAATGTGAATTATTATGTGGATTATAATTAACGGACAGTTAAATTTACCCAATAAATTTGAGAGTTTTGGTTTTCAAAATTCTTTGTGGTCTGTGTTAATCTGAGGGAAATACGTGTCTCTGAATATGGGTACACATTTGGCAGGAGGTTAGGAAGTGCCAGAGCATTTTCCACATACCCTGCCATATCAAACTCAGTACTGATACCCCTGTATATAGCCAAATTTATTACTCATACCCCTGATCATCGACTCGGTACTGATAAATCCCTGTATATAGCATGTTAATTACCTCGTACCCCTGATCATTGACTCGGTACTCGTACTCCCTTAATATAGCCATGTTATTACCACTCGTACCCCTGATTCATTGACTCGGTACTTCGTACTCTGTATATAAGCCATGTTATTACTTCCGTACCCCTGCATATCAACCAGTACTCGTACTCCCTGTATATCCATGTTATTACCTCGGTACCCCTGATCATTGACTCGGTATCGTACTCCCTGTTAATAGCCCCCATGTTATACCTCGTACCCCTGATCATTGAACCTCATACCGTACTCCCTGTATATAGCATGTTATTACCTCATACCCCTGATCATCGACTCAGTAACTGATACTCCCTGTATATAGGCCAATGTTATTACCTCGTACCCCTGATACAAATCGACTCGGTGCTGTACTCCTGTATATAGCCATGTTATTACCTCGTACCCTGATCATTTGACTCGGTTACTCGTACTCCCTGTATAAGCCATGTTATTACCTCGTCCCCTGATCTTGACTCGGTACTCGTCTCCTGTATATAGCCATGTTTATTACCTAGTACCCCTGATCATTGACTCGTACTCGGGACTCCCTGTATATAGGCCATGTTATTACCTCGTACCCCTGATCATTGACATCGGTACTCCGTACTCCCTGTAATAGGCCATGTTTATTACCTCGTACCCCTGATCCATTGACTCGGTACTCGTACTCCCTGTTATAGCCATGTTAATTACCTCCGTACCCTGATCATTGGACTCGGTACTCGTACTCCTGTTTATAGCCCATTGTTATTACCTCGTACCCCTGATCATTGACTCGGTGACTCGTACTCCCTGTATATAGCCCATGTTTATTACCTCGTACCCCTGATCATTGACTCGGTACTCGTACTCCCTGTAATGATAGCCATGTTATTTACCTCGTACCCCTGATCATCGACTCGGTACTGGATACTCCCCTGTAAATATAGATGTTATACACCTCGTACCCCTGATCATTGACTCGGTAACTCGTACTCCCTGTATATAGCCATGTTATTAACCCTCGTACCCTTGATCATTGACTCGGTACTCGTACTCCCTGTATTAGCCCATGTTATTAACCTCGTACCCCTGATCATTGACCTCGGTACTCGTACTCCCTGTATATAGCCATTGTTATTACCTCGACCCCTGATCAATTGACTCGGTACTCGTAACTCCCTGTATATAGCCATGTTATTACCTCGTACCCCTGATCATTTGACTCCGGTACCTCGTAACTCACCTGTATATAGCCATGTTATTACCTCGTACCCTGATCATCGAACCTCGTACTCGTACTCCCTGTATTAGCCATGTTATTACCTCGTACCCCTGAATCATTGAACTCAGTACTGATACTCCCTGTATATAAGCCAATGTTTATTACTCGTACCCCTGATCAAATGACTCGGTTACTCGTACTCCCTGTATATAGCCATGTTATTACCTCGTACCCCTGATCATGACTCGGTACTCGTACCCCTGTATATAGGCCATGTTATTACCTCGTACCCCTGATCATTGACTCGGTACTCGTACTCCCTGTATATAGCCATGTTATTAACCTCATACCCCTGATCAATTCGACTCGGTACTGAATACTCCCTGTATATAGCCATGTATAACCTCGTACCCCTGATTCCATTGACTCGGTAACTGTACTCCCTGTATATAGCCATGTTATTATACCTCGTACCCATGATCCATTTGACTCGGTAACTCGTACTCCCTGTATATAGCCAATGTTTATTTACATCGACCTTGACATTGACTCGTACTCGTACTCCCTGTATATAGCCATGTTATTACTCGTACCCCTGATCATTCCGACTCGGTACTCGTACTCTGTATATAGCCATGTTATTACCTCGTTACCCTGATCAATCGATCGGTACTCGTACTCCCCTGTATATAGCCATGTTTTATTAAACCTCGTTACCCTGATCAAACGACTCGGTCTCGTACTCCCTGTATATAGGCCATGTTATTAACCTTCGTACCCCCCTGATCATTGAAACTCGGTACTTCGTACTCCCTGTATATAGCCATGTTATTACCTCGTACCCCTGATCATTGACTCGGTACTCGTACTCCCTGTATATAGCCATGTTATTACCTCGTACCCATGTCGGTACTGCGACACCAGGCAGGACCAGAGCCGAGCTGAGATATACAGTAATTCAGGCCCTGACTATAGAGAGCCCTTGTTTCTCTACGGTGTAGTAGGTCAGGGCGTGACTAGGGGGTATTCTAGTTTATCATTTCTATGTTGTGTTCTAGTTTATATTTTCTATGTTGGTGTTTTGTATGATTCCCAATTAGAGGCAGCAGGTAATCGTTGTCTCTAATTGGGGATCATATTTAAGTAGTTATTTTTTCCCACCTGTGTTTGTGGGATATTGTTTTGTGTTTGTGCACCATGTAGTCACGTTCCGTTGTTTGTTTATTTGATTTATCTGTTTTTGGCTTAAGTTTCACTTTGGAATAAATATGTGGAACTCAATATCCGCTGCGCCTTGGTCCCGTTCTTACGAAAACTGTGACACTTAGACATATAGTGATTGATAATGAATGGTTAACTGTATTATAGCGAGGAGGGGGAGAGAAGAGGACTGAGGAGAAGAGGACTGAGGAGGGGAGGAGAGGACTGAGGAGGGGAGGACTGAGGAGGAGAGGACTGAGGAGAAGAGGGCTGAGGAGGAGGAGATTATAGGGGGGGAGGAGGGGAGGGGAGGAGAGGAGAGAACTGAGGTGGAGGGGAGGAGGTCTGTGGGGGCACTAGACACATTACAGATGGCAGAATATTTTTTGCCCCTGGGAACTCTTGTCTTTCACGCTAAAGTACTTAACGAACAGAGAGCTTGCAGTCAGTGTCTGTGTGGTTGTGTTTCTGAATCACCACCAGTGAGACGACACATTGGAAAAGCCAGGTAAGTGTTAGTTCTCCCAAACAGGAAAACCCTAAAAGCTTTCTCAAATACCCAAAGATCCCTCCTTTCACACACTGGCAGGAAACGACAGCTTTTCATTCATTATTAGTTAGATGAGGAGGGGACACAGATGAAAGGAAGGAGAAGGGAGAGGGAAGATGAAAGAAGAGAAGAGAAGAGAAGAGAAGAGAAGAGAGAAGAGAGAGAGAGAGAGAGAGAGAGAGAGAGAGGAAACAAGGTGAAGAGTCTCCTATGTCTAGGACTGCGCTGTTTATTTGTAACAGTTAGTCTCCTATGTCTAGGACTGCGCTGTTTATTTGCTGTGATTAAGGGAAAAGACCTGGAGTGATCACAGACAGGCTTCAATAGTGGCGTGTGTGTGTGTGTGTGGGCGTGTGTGTGTGTGTGTGTGTGTGTGTGTGTGTGTGTGTGTGTGTGTGTGTGTATTGGGGTACGGTTCTAAAGTATAAAAAAAAATAGCAGGTCCGTACCACATTGGGTGAGGCGGAATGTAGAATGTATATTCAGTTCCTAGATGGAAAGTGAAATTAAAATATATACGAAATGTATACGAAAAATACGAAGACTATTTACACGGGACAAGACAAGACAAAGACACGTCCGACTGCTACGCCATCTTGGATTCCTCAATAAGTGCATCGATGACGTCGTCCCCACAGTGACCGTACGTACATATCCCAACCAGAAGCCATGGATTACAGACAACATCCACATCGAGCTAAAGGCTAGAGCTGCCGCTTTCAAAGAGCGGGCAATAATCCGGACGCTTATAAGAAATCCCGCTATGCCCTCAGACGAACCATCAAACAGGCAAAGCGTCAATACAGGATTAAGATTGAATCCTACTACACCGGCTCTGACGCTCGTCAGATGTGGCAGGGCTTGAAAACTATTACGGACTACAAAGGGAAACCCAGCTGCGAGTTGCCCTGTGACTCGAGACTACCAGACGAGCTAAATGCCTTTTATGCTTGCTTCGAGGCAAGCAACACTGAAGCATTCGTGAGAGCACCAGCTGTTCCGGACTGTGTCATAACGCTCTCGGTAGCTGATGTGACAACATTCACAAAGCTGCGGGGCCAGACAGATTACCAGGACCTCTTACTCAAAGTATGTTCGGACCAACTGTCAAGTGTCTTTACTGACATTTTCAACCTCTCGCTGACCGAGTCTACATGTTTCAAGCAGACCACCATAGTCCCTGTGCCTAAGGAAGCGAAGGTAACCTGCCCTAGATGCATTCCAATTCGCATACCGCCCCAACAGAGCCAAAGATGACGCAATCTCAATCGCACTCCACACTGCCCTTTCCCACATGGAACACCTAAACTCAGCAAAAAAAGAAACGTCCTCTCACTGTCAACTGCATTTATTTTCAGCAAAGTTGTGTAAATATTTGTATGAACAAAAACAAGATCAACAACTGAAACATAAACTGAACAAGTTCCACAGACTAACAGAAATGTAATAATGTGTCCCTGAACAAAGGGGGGGGGGTCAAAATCAAAAGTAACAGTCAGTATCTGCTGTGGCCACCAGCTGCATTAAGTACTTCAGTGTATCTCTCCTCATGGACTGCACCAGATTTGCCAGTTCTTGCTGTGAGATGTTACCCCACTCTTCCACCAGGCACCTGCAAGTTCCTGGGGGAATGGCATTCTTGGGGGGAATGGCCATAGCCCTCACCCTCTGATCCAAGAGGTCCCAGACGTGCTCAATGGGATTGAGATCCGGGCTCTTCGCTGGCCATGGCAGAAACACTGACATTCCGTTCTTGTAGGAAATCACGCACAGAAAGAGCAGTATGGCTGCGCAATTGTCGTGCTGGAGGGTCATGTCAGGATGAGCCTGTAGGAAGGGTACGACATGAGGGAGTAGGATGTCTTCCCTGTAACGCAGTGTTGAGATTTCCTGCAATGACAACAAGCTCAGTCCGATGATGCTGTGACATACCGCCCCAGACTATGACGGACCCTCCACCTCCAAATCATTCCCGCTCCAGAGTACAGGCCTCGGTGTACGCTCATTCCTTTGACAATAAACGCGAATCCGACCATCACCCCTGGTGAGACAAAACCGCGACTCGTCAGTGAAGAGCACTTTTTTGCCAGTCCTGTTTGGTCCAGCGATGGACCTTAACATCGATGGGCTGTTGGGGAGCGGGTCGAGAGTTTCAAGTTCCTGTTTGTCCACATCACCACCAATATACATGGTCCAAACACACCAAGACAGTCATGAAGAGGTCACAGACAACGCCTTTCCCCCCTAATGAGACTGAAAAGATTTGGCATGGGCCCCAGTCCTCAAAAAGGTATACAGCTGCACCATCGAGAGCATCTGACTGTAAGGCATTACAGAGGGTGGTGCATACGGCCCAGTACATCACTGCCATCCAGGACCCATATACTAGGCGTGTCAGAGAAAAGCCCAAAAATTGTCAAAGAATCCAGTCACCCAAGTCATAGACTGTTCTCTCTGCTACCGCACGGCAAGCGGTACCGGAGAGCCAAGTCTAGGACCAAAAGGCTCCTTAACAGCTTCTACCCCAAACCATAAGACTGCTGAACAATTCATCAAATGGGCACACTGACTATTTACATTGACCCCCCCCCCCCCCAATTTGTTTTTACACAGGCTT
>NW_019946532.1:8215-17135 GCF_002910315.2 Salvelinus sp. IW2-2015
GTGTGTGTGATGTGTGTTGGTTGTGTGTGTGTGTGCTGTGTGTGTGTGTGCTGTGTGTGCTGTTGTGTGTGTGTGTGGTGTGTGCGCTGCGACTGTTACTGCACCACAACAGACGTCAACGTAATAATATGAATGTTTCAACCGAGTCGTGACTGAATGACGATGCGGATAATATTAGAGCTGGAGGGGTTTCCATGCAACGGCAGGACAAAGACGTCTGGTAAGAAGAGGGGCGTGTCTATTTGTCAATTACAGCTGTTGCGCGATGTCTAATATTAAAGAAGTCTCGAGGAATTGCTCGCCTGAGGTAGAGACCGCATGACTAAGCTGTAGACCACACTATCTACCAAGAGATTTCTCATCTATATTATTCGTAGCCGTCTATTACCATCACGACCTCTTGAGGCTAAGCGCGAGATCTCAGCTGCTCATACTCATGGGATTGGTGAGAGTTCCGCATTCAAATGGGCCATACTTATAGTCAGAAACTAAGAGATGTGAGAAGATGCTCATCAGGAATACCTTAGTAGTCGAACTTGCCTATGTGAGCCCGGTACTTCTAACTTAGTAGCAGCCGAGAGAATAACAAAATCCTAAATTCCAATCCGATTCCTGGCTTAATATTAGAACCTACTTATTATTCCATAAATCTCAAAGATAAACTGATATCAGCATCATAGTTACTGAATAACCAGATGGGAAAAAATATAAATATCTCTAATACCACCTTTATTTCCCGTAAACACACAGAGCATGCATATCATAACACGTTGCATCCTCTGCCACATAACAGCCCATAACCATTGGTTAGAAGGAACCACTCTTCTCGCACTCAAATATTAATTTTGGCTTTCACTCTCACATCCCTATTTCTATCTTGAATCATGACACCCACGCGAAATATAACAGTCTTCCAGAGCCCAGCAGGTGAGACGCTACCTCAAAGTGGACTACTCAATCCAGAGTTGTCAAGGATGGACGCAGATGCGTAGATGCTATCGCGCGGACTGTTATAATGTCTAGCACAGACTGGAATATGTTCGGGGATTCATCCTCCAAATGGCATGTGGATTGAGGCTGGCCACTATCTGACACCCTCTAGGTCCCAATTCCTGCTCCTCCAGCGAATGTAAGAACAAGAATTGGAATGGAATGATCCTATTTGGTGGTGTGAGATCCATTCTTTTGATTCACACTCAGGATGTTCACACCGTTTATTATAGACACAACGGCCTAGGTCAATGTTGTGAGCAATCATTATTAGTTACTCAAAACTTGTTTCCGCCACTGGCCTCGCGCCGTACACTTGGCCCTAAGCTCAGATTCAAGCAAACAGCTAAATTTTTAGTCTCTTTTTCCCCCTCAATGCCACACATGTATATACCTAAGCTTATGGAGCCTTCAGTGTAATGACCATACATACTGTATAATACCTAAGCTTATGGAGCCTTCAGCGTAGTGACCCTTACATACTGTATAATACCTAAAGCTATGGAGCTTCAGCGTAGTGACCCATACATACTGTATAAACCCTTAAAGCTTATGGAGCCTTCAGTGTATGACCCATACATACTGTATAATACCTAAAGCTTATGGACCTTCAGCGTTAGTGACCCTTACATTACTGTATTAATACCTAAAGCTTATGGAGCCTTCAGCTGTAAATGACCATACATTACTGTATAATACACAAAAGCTTATGGAGCCTTCAGCGTAGTGACCCTACATACTGTTTAATACCTAAAGCTATGGAGCCTTCGCGTTAATGCTGAAGTGTTGAGAGCCACAAAAACAAAGTAAGGATTCAAGAATTGTCCATGTTTATTATGATAACCCAGAATAGGACACCTGTCTCCGACCCCAAACCCAGGCCTTTCTTTAAATTGCCTGGAGAACACAGTAGCTGAGAATTTAATAAATCCTTGGGCCCTGGATTAAATATCGATTCTAGCATTGCAATTTCCCATTCATAATGGCATAAGCCCCCATGTAATACTCAGATGTTACATGTCTGGATCACAGTGACCTTGAACCTCCACTAGCGGGCTAGGATATGTGTTGTACCTGCCACATTGATATTCAGGGGATACTAGAGCGAGTGTGTGGGGTGGGGGGGGGGGGGGGGTCTAAATGCTATGACAGTTGAAATAAGGGCCTTCCATTGGCGAGGCCAGACTTCTATCATGATCCACAGTGCTGCCATGCTAAACTTTGACCTTGTTAGGGTAAAGTATGACCCGCTCTTCTCTTTACCCCCGCTCTCTCTCTCTCACACACACACACAACACACACACCACACACACACAACACACACACACACACACACACACCACACACACACACACACACACACACACACACACACACCAGGAGGTTGTGGCACCTTAAATGGTGAGGATGGCCGTGGTAATGACTGGAGCGGAATCAGGTGGATGGTATCAAATACATCAATATTGGTTTCCATGGTTTAGCCATTCCATTCGGCCCGTTCCAGTCATTATTATGAGCCTTCCCCCTCTGCCAAGCCGTCCACTGACACACACACACACACCGCATCAACCCCACCCTCATTTACTGTACTGTTTTCCTACTAGCACTGACGTACACTGATACCAACGTTATGAGGGAAAATGTACTTGATAGGATTAGTGATATGTTTGATGTTCACCTAGCTACTGTATCTTAAGGTTAGTGCATTAATTGAGCACTGCAGCTGAGAGCTTGTTTTATGTTTCAGTACTTGGACTGGACTGCAGCGAGAGGCTATGTTTATGTTTCAGTACTTGGCTTGACTGCAGCTTGAGAGGCTTTTTTTATGTTCAAGTACTTGGACTGGACTGCAGCTGAGAGGCCTATGTTTTATGTTTCCAGTACTTGGACTGACTGCAGCTGGAGAGGTATGTTTTATTTTTTTCAGTACTTGGCACTGACTGCAGCTGTTTTATGTTTCAGTACTTAGCTGCAGTCCCAGTCCAAGTACCTGAAAACACAAAACAATAGCCCTCTTCCCAGCTGCCCAGTCTGCCAATTGATAAAGCATAGCAGTGTTGAACAGACAACACAGAGTTACACATGGAGTAACAATAAACAAGTCAATAACATGGTAGAAAAAAAAGAGAACTATATACAATGTGTGCAAAAGGCATGAGGTAGGCAATAAATCGAATAATTACAATTTAGCAGATTAACACTGGAGTTATAAATCATCAGGATATCATGTGCAAGAAGAGAATACTGGTGTGCAAAAGAGCAGAAAAGTAAAAATAAAAGCAGTATGGGGTGAGGTAGGTAAATTGGGTGGTAGTTTAAGATGGACTATGTACAGCTGCAGCGATCGGTTAGCTCTCGGATAGCAGATTTTTAAAGTTGTTGAGGGAGATAAAAGTCTCCAACTTCAGAGATTTTTGCAATTCGTTCCAGTCGCCGGCAGCAGAGAACTGGAAGGAAAGGCGTCCAAAGGAGGTTTTAGCTTTAGGGATGATCAGTGAGATACACCTGCTGGAGCGCGTGCTGCGGGTGGGTGTAGCCATCGTGACCAGTGAACTGAATAAGGCGTCACTTTACTAGCATAGCCTTTAGTGACCTGGAGCCAGTGGGTCTGACGACGAACATGTAGCGAGGGCCAGCCGACTAGGGCATACAGGTCGCAGTGGTGGGTCGTATAAGGTGCTTTAGTAACAAAACAAATGGCACTGTATAAACTGCATCCAGTTTGCTGAGTAGAGTGTGGAAGCTATTTTGTAAATGACATCGCCGAAGTCGAGGATCGGTAGGATAGTCAGTTTTACTAGGGTAAGTTTGGCGGCGTGAGTGAAGGAGGCTTTGTTGCGGAATAGAAGCCGATTCTTGATTTGATTTTGGATTGGAGATGTTTGATATGAGTCTGGAAGGAGAGTTTGCAGTCTAGCCAGACACCTAGGTACTTATAGATGTCCACATATTCTAGGTCGTAACCGTCCAGGGTGGTGATGCTAGTCGGGCGTGCGGGTGCAGGCAGCGAACGGTTGAAAAGCATGCATTTGGTTTTACTAGCGTTTAAGAGCAGTTGGAGGCCACGGAAGGGTGTTGTATGATTGAAGCTCGTTTGGAGGTTAGATAGCACAGTGTCCAAGGAAGGGCCGGAAGTATATAGAATGGTGTCGTCTGCGTAGAGGTGGATCAGGGAATCGCCCGCAGCAAGAGCAACATCATTGATGTATACAGAGAAAAGAGTCGGCCCGAGAATTGAACCCTGTGGTACCCCCATAGAGACTGCCAGAGGACCGGACAACATGCCCTCCGATTTGACACCACTGAACTCTGTCTGCAAAGTAGTTGGTGAACCAGGCAAGGCAGTCATTAGAAAAACGAGGCTACTGAGGTCTGCCGATAAGAATATGGTGATTGACAGAGTCGAAAGCCTTGGCCAGGTCGATGAAGACGGGCTGCACAGTAATGTCTTTTATCGATGGCGGTTATGATATCGTTTAGTACCTTGAGCGTGGCTGAGGTCACCCGTGACCGGCTCGGAAACCGGATTGCACAGCGGAGAAGGTACGGTGGGATTCGAGATGGTCAGTGATCTGTTTGTTGACTTGGCTTTCGAAGAACCTTAGATAGGCAGGGCAGGATGGATATGGTTGTTTAACAGTTTGGGTCCAGGGTGTCTCCCCCTTTGAAGAGGGGGATGACCGCGGCAGCTTTCAATCCTTGGGGATCTCAGATGATACGAAGGAGAGGTTGAACAGGCTGGTAATAGGGGGTGCGACAATGGCGGCGGACAGTTTCAGAAATAGGGGGTTGCTTCCCTCATTATTGTTATTTAATTGTGTTACTTTTTATTATTTTTTACTTTAGTTTATTTGTTAAATATTTTCTTAACTCTTTGTTGAACTGCATTGTTTGTTAAGAGCTTGTAAGTAAGCATTTCACGGTACGGTCTACACCTTTTGTATTCGGCGTAATGACAAAGTTTAATTTGATTTGATAACAGACGTTTAACATACTGCACCATAACAGACACCATCATTTACTCCCTTTTAACGATTATTTTACGATTTTGGGTTGCCGAGACTCCTCATCTACCGAGGCATGACCAAAATCCGTTACCCAAAAACCAGTTTCCATGCCAACTACGGCTACAGGGGTAGTAGTTGCATAACTTTTGATTCTCCTAGTCGGTGCTCAAATATGACTGATTGCTTACAACGCACATTATTAGCAGTATTGAATACCAACATTTTCTTTTATTGCATTCTTTTATCTTCTCCAGAACGTTCTCCAGGCAACTTTCTATCACCATACACATGACCACTTACTGACAATGTCTCATCCTTGACAGACATTACCGCTGGAATACTCCTATATCCCACGCCGGGGTATTAATACATCAGGTAATACGACAGAGACTTTTAACATGGACTATTTCTCCACAACCAACCAAGTATACAGATGTGCCAATGTCTCCATATACCACACAGACAATAGAGACAATTAAACAGAGTTTTTTTATTTTTAAATATTTTTATTTTTTTACCTTTATTTAACCAATAGTGGTAGGCCAATTGAGAACAAGTTCTCATTTACAACTGCGACCTGGCCAAGATAAAGCAAAGCAGTGCGACAAAAAAACAGCAACACAGAGTTACACGTGGGATAGACAAAAGTACAGTCAATAACAATCTAAAAATCTTTATACAGTGTGTGCAAATGGAGTAAGGAGGTAAGGCAACAAATAGGCTGAAGTAATTAGATTTAGCAAATTAACAAATTAACACATGTGCAGATGATGATGTGCAAGTAGAAATACTGGTGTGCAAAATAACAAAAAAGTAAATAAAAACAATATGGGGATGAAGTAGGTAGTTGGATGGGCTATTTACAGATGGACTATGTACAGCTGCAGCGATCGGTTAGCTGCTCAGATAACTGATGCTTAAAGTTAGTGAGGGAGATATACGTCTCCAACTTCAGCGATTTTTTGCAAATCGTTCCAGTCACTGGCAGCAGAGAACTGGAAGGAAAGGCGGCCAAAGGGGGTGTTGGCTTTGGGGATGACCAGTGAGATGTACCTGCTGCAGCGCGTGCTACGGGTGGGTGTTGTTGTGGTGACCAGTGAGCTGAGATAAGGCGGAGCTTTACCTAGCAAAGACTTATAGATGACCTGGAGCCAGTGGGTCTGGCGACGAATATGTAGCGAGGGCCAGCCGACGAGAGCATACAGGTCGCAGTGGTGGGTGGTATATGGGGCTTTGGTGACAAAACGGATGGCACTGTGATAGACTGCATCCAGTTTGCTGAGTGTTGGAGGCTATTTTGTAAATGACATCGCCGAAGTCGAGAATCGGTAGGATAGTCAGTTTTACGAGGGTATGTTTGGCAGCATGATTGAAGGATGCTTTGTTTGCGAAATAGGAAGCTGATTCTAGATTTAATTTGGATTGGAGATGCTTAATATGAGTCTGAAAGGAGAGTTTACAGTCTAGCCAGACACCTAGGTATTTGTAGTCCACATATTCTAAGTCAGAACCGTCCAGAGTAGTGATGTTAGTCGGGCAGGCGGGTGCAGGCAGCGATCGTTTGAAGAGCATGCATTTGGTTGTACTAGCGTTTACATGTCTTAGGTACAGCCACTCCCCTCAACCCTCTCAGGGGACTCCAACCCCTAGTCTAACCTATAAGGAGGTTAAACCCTCCTGGATGTATTCCACTTGTGTGGTACGGCCTGGATTTATTCCACTGTGTGGTACGGCCTGGATTCATTCCACTGTGTGGTACGGCCTGGATTTATTCCACTGTGTGGTACGGCCTGGATTCATTCCACTGTGTGGTACGGTCTGGATTATTCCACTGTGTGGTACTGCCTGGATGCATTCCACTGTGTGGTACGGCCTGGATTTATTCCACTGTGTGGTACGGCCTGGATATATTCCACTGTGTGGTACTGCCTGGATTTATTTCACTGTGTGGTACTCCTGGATTTATTTGTCCCCTGAGAGGGTTGAACCCCCGTATAGGTAGACTAGGGGTTGGAGTCCCCTGAGAGGGTTTAGCCCCCTTATAGGTTAGACTGTCTGGGGGTTTCTTCGATGGGCGCCACAGTGTCTCCTGACCGCTCCTGTCTCAGCCTCCAGTATTTATGCTGCAGTAGTTTGTGTCGGGGGCTAGGGTCAGTTGGTTACCTGGAGTACTCTCCTGTCTTATCCAGTGTCCTGTGTGAATTTAAGTATGCTCTCTCTAATTCTCTCGTTCTCTCTTTCTCTCTGAGAACCTGAGCCCTAGGACCATACGTCAGGACTACCGGGCATGATGACACCTTGCTGTCCCAGTCCGCTGGCCTTGCTGCTATTCCAGTTTCAACTGTTCTGCCTGCGGTTACGGAACCCCTACCTGTCCCAGACCTGCTGTTTTCAACTCTTAATGATCGGCTATGAAAAGCCAACTGAGATTTATTCCTGATTATTATTTGACCATGCTTGTCATTTATGAACATTTTGAAAATCTTGGCGCCTCCTAATTTCTCCTTCTCTCTTTCTTTCTCTCGGAGGACCTGAGCCCTAGGACCATACGTCGGACTACGGCCGTGGTGACTCCTTGCTGTCCCCAGTCCGCCTGGCCTTGGCTGCTATTCCAGTTTCAGCTGTTCTGCCTGCGGTTATGGAACCGCCACCTGTCCCAGACCTGTTGTTTTTCAACTCTTGATGATCGGCTATGAAAAGCCACACTGAAAAATTATTCATGATTATTATTTGACCATGCTTGTCACTTATGAACATTTTGAACATCTTGGCATAGTTCTGTTATAATTCCACCCGGCACAGCAGAAGAGGACTGGCCACCCCTCATAGCCTGTTCCTCTCTAGGTTTCTTCCTAGGTTTTGGCCTTTCTAGGGAGTTTTTCCTAGCCACCGTGCTTCTACACCTGCATTACTAGCTGTTTGGGGTTTTAGGCTGGGTGTCTGTACAGCACTTCGAAGATATTAGCTGATGTACGAAGGGCTATATAAAATAAAATTGATTGATTGAGACTAGGGGTTGGAGTCCCCTCTGAGGGTTTAACCTCCTATAGGTTAGACTAGGGGTGGAGTCCCCTGAGAGGGTTTAACCTCCTTATAGGTTAGACTAGGGGTTGGAGTCCCTCTGAGGGTTTAACCTCCTTATAGGTTGACTAGGGGTTGGAGTCCCCTGAGAGGGTTTAACCTCCTTATAGGTTAGCTAGGGGTTGGAGTCCCCTGAGAGGGTTTAACCTCCTTATAGGTTAGACTAGGGGTTGGAGTCCCCTCTGAGGGTTTACCTCCTTATAGTTAGACTAGGGGTTGGAGTCCCCTCTGAGGTTTAACCTCCTTATAGGTTAGACTAGGGTTGGAGTCCCCTCTGAGGGTTTAACCTCCTTATAGGTTAGACTATGGGTTGGAGTCCCCTCTGAGAGTTTAACCTCCTTATAGGTTAGCAGGGGTTGGAGTCCCTGAGAGGGTTTAACCTCCTTATAGGTTAGACTAGGGGTTGGAGTCCCCTGAGAGGGTTTAACCTCCTTATAGGTTAGACTAGGTGTTGGAGTCCCTGAGAGGGTTAACCTCCTTATAGGTTAGACTAGGGGTTGGAGTCCCCTCTGAGGGTTTAACCTCCTTATAGGTTAGACTAGGGGTTGGAAGTCCCCCTGAGGGTTTAACCTCCTTATAGGTTAGACTAGGGGTTGGAGTCCCCTCTGAGGGTTTAACTCCTTATAGGTTAGACTAGGGTTGGAGTCCCTGAGAGGTTTAACCTCCTTATAGGTTAGACTAGGGGTGGAGTCCCCTGAGAGGGTTTAACCTCCTTATAGGTTAGACTAGGGGTTGGAGTCCCCTGAGGGTTTAACCTCTTATAGGTTAGACTAGGGTGGAGTCCCCTCTGAGGGTTTAACCTCCTTATAGTTAGACTAGGGGTTGGAGTCCCCTCTGAGGGT
>NW_019946532.1:18087-20351 GCF_002910315.2 Salvelinus sp. IW2-2015
TGGATGTCTATTCCAACTGGTGGTGTAAACCCGCCTGGATTTATCCGTCCACTGGTGCTGTCATCGACACTGAATAAGATATTCCATCGATAAGATGGTTCAATCGGGGGGAACTCCATTTGGTTACACGCGTTCCTGGATGTATTAATAGTCCACTAGCAAATGATACATGTGGGTCGACCTGCCATAGAAGTATCAGTGCTCAACATCCAGGCCGTACCACACAGTGGAATACATCCAGGCCGTACCACACAGTGGAATAAATCCAGGCGGTACCACACAGTGGAATACATCCAGGCCGTACCACACAGTGGAATAAATCCAGGCCGTACCACACAGTGGAATACATCCAGACTTTCTAGGTTCATTTCCCATCTTTTTATATTCAGACCCTCGTCTGACCGAGCTGTCAGAATGAGTGGTAAACATTTGTAGGAACTTTACCTGCCTTGTTTTGTGTGCCGGCTCCTGCTCAACTAATTCGGACTCTTTAGTTCGATGACAGATTGTGGTGAATCCTGCCAACAAAGCCAACTGTTAGGCTCTAATTTCTGGTACAATAATATAGACGGATTCTGAGAAAAATTCTAACTAGGTGATGCAGCTGCATAGCGCCCATACAGGTCACACAAGCACATGTATTTATACCTTCCGACTAGGAGGAGTCACCTCCTTGTATTTCTTGGATAAACAATCATTCTCTGTTGCTGGGCAACAGCTGATTCTATTCCTCCGATTGGTCTTGTCGTGGCCCAGCCTGAGTCGTGAACCTCTGGGCTCCTCTCTGCCTTTTCATAGGACTTCAGCCTTGAGTTATTGGGGAGTACACATTCCCACAGTCTACTGCAGTCCACGAAATAATTACACCTTTCATACACAAATAACTTAAACCTAACACTCCTTTCAATTTCTAAGAGTATATAAAATGTGTATATTCATACGAGGAGTATGTGATGATATTAAAACCATAAAGATATAAGATAGTGTTATAGAACAGTGTTTTATGATCTATCAGCTCTAACCCCAGACACATGGCTCCTATTCAACCTTTATGGAATGATTTTTGCACTCAGAGACAGGCTCCCGTTGTACTTTCACTCTGCCCAATTCGCATAGATCATTCCATCAAACCCATAACACAATAATTACTACTGCTAGGCTAATTATACAATTATAAACAGATGAAACCAGGCTAACGGGTCCTTTGTGATGCTGCGCGACAATCCTCGGGCACCGTTTCAAGTACATGTCCTGGATGGGGTGGGAACACAGCCCCAGTGTTTCAAGTACATGTCCTGGATGGGGTGGGAACACAGCCCCAGTGTTTCAAGTATGTCTGGATGGGTGGGAAACAGCCCAAGTGTTTCAAGTACATGTCCTGGATGGGTGTGGGAACAGCCGCCAGTGTTTCAAGTACATGTCCTGGATGGGTTGGGAACACAGCCCCAGTGTTTCAAGTAAATGTCCTGGATGGGGTGGGAACATCAGCCCAGTGTTTAGTAATTCCTGGATGGGGTGGGAACAGCCCAGTGTTTCAAGTACATGTCTGGATGGGGTGGGAACACAGCCCAGTGTTTCAAGTACTGTCCTGGATGGGGTGGGAACACAGCCCAGTGGTTTCAAGTACATGTGCCTGGATGGGGGGGAACACAGCCCAGTGTTTCAAGTACATGTCTGGATGGGGTGGGAACACAGCCAGTGATGTACTAAAGTAGTGACGGAGCAATCCTTTACAAGGTCATGATGAATTGGTCGGAAAGCCCGCCCGGACACTGGGCGGCATGCCGATTTCTTCAGCGCCGTAGGAAGTAGAGACGCTGTTGTGGCTCCTGAACCTGAGTGTTGGAGGTGTTGGTCCATGTCAAGTCCTCGGTGATGTGGACGCAGAGGAACTTAAACTGCTGACTCTCTCTACTGCAGTCCTCGTGACTGTGGACGCTGAGGAACTTGACTCTTCTACTGCAGTCCTCGGTGATGTGGACGCAGAGGAACTTAAAACTGCTACTCTCTCTACTCAGTCCGTTGATGTGGATGGGTGTGATACCTTCCCTCTACTTCCTGAAGTGAACAATCACTCTTTGTTATTTGCTGACATTGAGGCGTAGAGAGTTGTTGTCCTGGCTGACTTTACAGTTCACTTACCTCTTCCTATAAGGGCTGACTCGTCGTTGTATGGTTATTAGGCCTGGTGTCATAGCAAATTGTGCATGCCACAGTCATGGGTGAGAAGGAGCAGAGGCGGAGGTGTTGTTACAATCCTCACC
>NW_019946532.1:20505-29938 GCF_002910315.2 Salvelinus sp. IW2-2015
AAGGATATGCATATTCTTGGTATTATTTGAAAGGAAACACTTTGAAGTTTATGGAAATGTGAAAGGAATGCAGTAGAATATAACACAATAGATCTGGTAAAAGATAATACAAAGAAAAAAACAACCGTTCTTTTATATATTTTTTGTTCCATCATCTTTGAAATGCAAGAGAATGGCCAGAATGTATTATTCCAGCCCAGGTGCAATTTAGATTTTTGCCACTAGATGGCATCAGTGCATGTGCAAATTGTTAGACTGATCCAATGAAACATCGCATTTCTGTTCAAAATGTGCCAAATTTGTTCATTAATAACTTTTCATGTTCAAAATTGTGCCCTCTCCTCAAACAATAGCATGGTATTCTTTCACTGTAATAGCTACTGTACATCACAGCCGGATATGATGCAGCCTGAATTCAAACCAGGTACTGCAGTAACGCCTCTTGCAGTGAGAGGCAGTGTCTTAGAACTTAACTGGTGGGAGGAGCAACAAGACGCTGCACTTGACGCATTTACGAAACTACTTATTCCAGTTACTAATAAGCACGCACCCTTTAAGAAAAGGACTGTAAAAACTGTTAAATCCCCATGGATTGATGAGGAATTGAAAAATTGTATGGTTGAGAGAGATGAGGCAAAAGGTATGGCAATTAAGTCTGGCAGCACAACAGACTGGCAAACGTACTACAAATTAAGAAATCATGTGACTAAACTAAATAAAAAGAAGAAGAAACTACACTATGAAACAAATATAAATTATATAAAGAATGATAGTAAAGCTTTGGAGCACCTTCAATGAAATGTTGGGAAAAAAAGCCAACTCGGCCCCTTCATTCATTGAATCAGATGGCTCATTCATCACAAAGCCCACTGATATTGCAAACTACTTTAATGACTTTGTCATTGGCAAGATAAGCAAACTTAGGGATGACATGCCAGCAACAAACGCTGACACTACACATCCAAGTATATCGGACCAAATTATGAAAGACAAGAATTGTACTTTGAATTCCGTAAAGTCAGCTTGGAAGAGGTGAAAAAAGTATTGTTGTCTATCAACAATGACAAGACACCAGGGTCTGACAATCTAGATGAAAATTACTGAGGATAATAGCAGACGATATTGCCACTCCTATTTGCCACATCTTCAATTTAAGTCTACTAGAGACCGTGTGCCCTCAGGCCTGGAGGGAAGCTAAAGTCATTCCGCTACCCAAGAATAGTAAAGCCCACTTTACTGGCTAAAATAGCCGACCAATCAGCCTGTTACCAACACTTAGTCAACTTTTGGAAAAAATTATGTTTGACCAGATACAATGCTATTTTACAGTAAACAAATTGACAACAGAATTTCAGCATGCTTATAGGGAAGGACACTCAAAAAGCACAGCATTTACACAAAGGACTGATGATTGGCTGAGAGAAATTGATGATAAAATGATTATGGGGGCTGTCTTGTTAGACTTCAGTGCATCTTTTGACATTATCAATCATAGTCTGCTGCTGGAAAAACGTATGTGTTATGGCCTTACACCCCCTGGATAAAGAGTTACTTGTCTAACAGAAAACAAAGGGTGATCTTTAATGGAAGCCAATCAAATATAATCCAGTTAGAATCAGGAATTCCCCAGGGTAGCTGTTTAGGCCCATTGCTTTTTTCAATTTTTACTAACGACATGCCACTGACTTTGAGTAAAGCCAGAGTTTATATGTATGCGGATGACTCAACACTATACACGTCAGCTACTACAGAGACTGAAATGACTGCAACACTCAACAAAGAGCTGCAGTTAGTTTCAGAGTGGGTGGCAAGGAATAAATTAGCCCTAAATATTTCTAAAACTAAAAGCATTGTATTTGGAACAAAACACTTACTAAACCCTAAACCTCAACTAAATCCTGTAATAAATAATGTGGAAATTGTGCAAGTTGAGAGGACTAAACTGCTTGGAGTAACCCTAGATTGTAAACTGTCATGGTCAAAACATATTGATGCAGTAATAGCTAAGATGGGGAGAAGTCTGTCTATACAATACGCATGCTCACCTTCTTAACAACACTTATCAACAGGCAGTCCTACAGGCCTTAGTTTTGTCGCACCTTACTACCGTTCAGTCGTGTTCAGCTTTCCACAAAAAAGGACGAAGGAAATACAATTGGTCAGAACAGGGCCAGCACGAGCTGCCTTGGCATGTACACAAGGACTAATAATAATATGCAAGTCAACTCTCCTGGCTTGGAAAGGGAGAGATTGACTTCATCACTACTTGTATTTATGAGAGGTATTGTACATGTGATGCACCACGCGTCTGTCTAATACTGGCGCATCAGCTCTGAACCCCGTTCATCCCCAAAGACATGCCACAAGAGGTCTCCTTCACATCCCCAAATTCCAAGAACAGACTATGGGGAGCACACGTACTACTTATAGCCATGATACATGGAACTCTATTCCACATCAAGTAACTGACGGCACCAGTAAATATAGATTATAAAAGAAACAGATTAAAAAACACCTTTATGGAAAGCGGGACTGGTGAAGCAAGCACAAAACATTGACACAGACAACGACACAGACACAGACACACACACACACACACAATCACACACACACACACAGCAACACACCAACACCTACACACACACACACACACACACACACGACACACACACACACCACACACACACACACACAACGCACACACACACACTAGCTTGCTGCTTTGCAGCAGCTATGGATCCATAACAAATACAAAGCAGTGCATTTGGGACTGCTCATGGAATAAAATAGAAAACACATTACTCTTGCCATTGTTAAGTTCATCCCCCCTTCCATCCGGACTTTTCCTAAATAAGTTAAAATATAATAAAGAAAACACAGTGGGTCAATGCTAGAATCACAAACAGAACCTGAGATAGTAGGTCTGGCTCCATCCTCCTCCCAACAGTAGGGCCTGCGTCCCTCCCCTCCAAGCAGTGTCCCATCCTCCACCACAGTAGGGCTGCTCCATCCTCCCAACAGTAGGGTTCCAGCTCCCATCCTCCTCTCACACAGTAGGGTCTCTTCCCATCCTCCTCCTCAATTGACCTTACCCATTTCTCCTTTCAGTAAGGCGCGCTTCCCATTCCCTTTTTTCCTCCTCAACAGTAGGGCTGCTCCCATCCTTCTTGTCGCCTCGCTCTTCTCAAACAGTAGCTCTGCTCCCTCCTTCTCCAACAGTAGGGTCTGCCCCTCCTCTCATCTTTGCTGCTCTCATCCCCTACTCATTTGTAGGGTCTGCTCCCATCCTTTCTACAGCTAGTGTCTGCTCTCCTTCTCCAACTTTCCTCCTTCGTCAACGTACGAGGTCTGCTCCCATCCTTCTCCAACAGTAGGGTCTGCTCTTCCTTCTCCAACAGTAGGGCCTGTCTCCCATCCTTCTCAAACAGTAGGGTCTGCTCCCATCTTCTCCAACAGTAGGGTCTCGCTTCCTTCTTCCAACATTTGTCTGCTCCCATTCCTCTTCTCCAACAGTAGGGCCTGCTCCCATCCTTCTCTTTTCTCTCCATCCTCCTCCCAACAGTAGGGTCTGCCTTCCGCTCCTCCTCAACAGTAGGGTCTGCTCCCCTTCTCCACGTGGTCTGCTCCCATCCTTCTCCAACCAGTAGGGTCTGCTCCCATCCTTCTCCAACAGTAGGGTCTGCTCCCATCCTTCTCCAACAGTAGGTCGTGCTCCGATCCTTCTCCAACATAGGGTCTGTCTCCCTTCCTTTCAAGTAGGCTGCTCCCATCCTTCTCCAACAGTAGGGTCTGCTTCCTTCTCCAACAGTAGTCTGCTCCATCCTTCTCCAACAGTAGGGCCTGCTCCCATCCTTTCTTACAGTGTAGGTCTGCTCCCATCCTTCTCCAACAGTTAGCTGCTCCCATCTTCTCCAGGGTCTGCTCCCATCCTTCTCAACAGTAGGGTTCCTGCTCCATCCTCTCCAACAGTAGGGCCTCTCCCATCCTTCTCCAACAGTAGGGCCTGCTCCATCCCTCCCAACAGTAGGGCTCTCCTCTTCTCCAACAGTAGGTCTGCTCCATCCTTCTCCAACAGTAGGTCTGCTCCTCCTTCTCCAACAATGGTCTGCTCCCATCCATCTCCACAGTAGGGTCTGCTCCCATCCTTCTCCCAACAGTAGGCCTGCTCCCATCCTTCTCAACAGTAGGGTCTGCTCCCATCCTTCTCCAACAGTATGGGCCTGCTCCCATCCTCCTCCCAACATGGTTGCTCCCATCCTTTCCACAGTAGGGTGGCTCCCGTCCCTTCCTAACAGTAGGTGCTCCCATCCTCTATAAACAGTAGGGTCTGCTCCAATCCCATCTCCCAACAGTCAGGGTCTGCTCCCATCCTCCTCCCAACAGTTAGGGTCCTGCTCCCATCCTCTCCCAACAGTAGGGCCAGCTCCCATCCTCTTCCAACAGTAAGGTCTGCTCCTTCTCCTCCCCAACAGTAGGGGCCTGCTCCCATCCATCTCCAACAGTGGTCTGCTTCCCATCCTCCTCCCACAGTAGTTTGCTCCCATCCTTCTTCCAACAGTAGGTCTGCTCCCCCTTCTCCAAGTAGGTCTGCTCCCATCCTCCTCTCAACAGAAGGGCCTGCTCCCATCCTTCTCCAACAGTAGGGTCTGCTCTCCATCCTTCTCCACAGTAGGGTCTGCTCCCATCCTTCTCCAACAGTAGGGCTGCTCCCATCCTCTCTCAACAGTAGCCTCTCCCATCCTCCTCCCAACGTAGGGCGTGCTCCCATCCTTCTCCAACAGTAGGGCCTGCTCCATCCTTCTCCAACAGTAGGTCTGCTCCCATCTCTCCCACACATAGGCTGCTCCCCTCCTCCTACAGTAGGGTCTGCTCCCATCCTCCTCCACCATGTAGAGGTCCTGCTCCCATCCTTCTCCAACAGATGCTACGTTCAACGAGTCTGCTCCATCTCTCCTCTCAACAGTAGGCCTGCTCCCATCTCCTCCCAACAGTAGGGTCTGCTCCCATCCTTCTCCAACGTAAGGGCCTGCTCCCATCCTTCTCAACAGTAGGGCCTGCTCCCATCCTTCTCGCCAACAGTAGGCCTGGCTCCACTCCTTCTCCAACAGTAGGGTTATGCTCCCATCCTTCTCCAACAGTAGGGCCTGCTCCATCCTTCTCAACAGTAGGGCCTGCTCCATCCTTCTCCAACAGTAGGCCTGCTCCATCCTTCTCCAACAGAGGGCCTGCTCCATCCTCCTCCCAACAGTAGGCTGCTCCATCCTTCTCCAACAGTAGGGCCTGCTCCCCATCCTTCTCCAACAGTAGGGTCTGCTCCCATCCTTCCAACAGTAGGGCTGCTCCCTCCTTCTCCAACAGTGGGCCTGCTCCCATCCTTCTCCAACAGTAGGCCTGCTCCCATCTCTCCAACAGTAGGGCCTGCTCCCATCCTTTCCACGTAGGGTCTGCTCCCGTCCTTCTCCAACAGTAGGGCTCTCCCATCCTCCTCCACACGTAGGGCCTGCTCCCATCCCTCTCCCAACAGTAGGGTCCTGCTCCCATCCTCCTCCACAAGTGGTCTGCCCCATCTCCTCCCAACAGTAGTGCTGCTTTCCCATCCTTCTCCAACAGTACCGCCACGCTCCCTTGGCCTGCTCCCATCCTTCTCCAACAGAAGGGTCTGCTCCCATCCTCTCCAACAGTAGGGCTGTTCCATCCTCTCCACAACAGTAGGCTGCTCCCATCCTTCTCCAGACAGTAGGCCTGCTCCCATCCTTCTCCACAGTAGGGTCTGCTCCCATCCTTCACCCAACAGTAGGGTCGCTCCCACTCTTCTCCAACAGTGGTTCTGCTCCGCTCCTTCACCAGCAGTAGGGCCTGCTCCCCTCCTTCACCCAACATATAGGGCCTGCTCCCTTCTTCTCCAACAGTAAGGGCCTGCTCCCTCCTTCATCCCAACAGTAGGGCTGCTTCCCTCCTTCACCCAACAGTAGGCTGCTCCCCTCCTTCACCACACAGAAGGGCCTGCTCCCTCCTTCACCCACGTAGGGCCTTGCCTCCCCCCTTACCAACAGTAGGCCTGCTCCCTCCTTCACCCAACAGAAGGGCCGGCTCCCCTCCTTCACCAACAGTAGGGCCTCTCCCTCCTTCACCCAACAGAAGGGCCTGCCCCTCCTTCACCAACAGTAGGGCCTGTCCCCTCCTTCACCCAACAAAGGGCCTGCTCCCCTCCTTTCACGCAACAGTAGGGCCTTCTTCCCTCCTCACCTCAACAGAGCCTGCTCCCTCCTTCCCCAACAGTAGGGCTCTCCCCTCCTTCACCACACTACGACTGCTCCCTCTCACCACAGTAGCTGCTCCCCTCCTTCACCCAACAGTAGGGCCTGCTCCCCTCCTTCACCCAACAGTAGGGCACACTGCTCCCCTCCTTCACACCACAGTAGGGCCTGCTCCCCTCCTTCACCCAACATTAGCCCGCACCGTTCCTTTTCCTGACGTTTGAAAGGCCTTAAACTGAACTAAAACTATACTAAAACTAATTTGACTCTATAACAACAGATGAAATAGGTGAAGTAGTATGATTGTAGAACGGGTGAGTCGAGCGAGGGAAGCGGTGAGTCGAGCGAGGGGAAGGGGTTGGAGCGAGGGGAAGCGGGTGCAGTCGAGCGAGGGAAGCGGAGCGCGAGCGAGGGAAGCGGGTGAGTCGAGCGAGGGGAAGCGGTGAGTCGAGCGAGGGGAAGCGGCGAGTCGCGAGGAGCGGGCGAGTCGAGGGGGACGAGCGGAGCGAGCAGTGGGAATGCGGGCGAGTATCGAGCGGAGGGGAAGCGGGCGAGTCGAGCGGGGAAGCGGGCGAGTCTGAGCGAGGGAAGCGGGGAGTCGAGCGATGGGAGGGGGGAAGCGAGCGAGGGAGCGGCGAGTCGAGGGGGAAGCTGGGCGAGTCGCGAGCGAGGGAAGCGGGCGAGTCGAGCGAGGAGGGGAGTCGAGCGAGGGGAAGCGGGCGAGTCGAGCGAGGGGAAGCGTCGAGTCGAGCGATGGGAAGGGCGAGTCGAGCGAGGGGAAAGCCGGCGAGTCGAGCGAGGGGAAGCGGCGAGTCGAGCGTGGAAGCGGAGCGTCGAGCATGGGAAGCGGGCGAGTCGAGCGAGGGGAAAGCGCGGCGAGTCGAGCGAGGGGAAGCGGGGCGAGTCGACGCGAGGGAAGCGGCGAGTCGAGCGAGGGGAAGCGGCGGGTCGAGCGAGGGAAGCGGGCAGTCGAGCGAGGGAAGCGGGCGAGTCGAGCGGGGAGCGACGGCGAGTCGAGCGAGGGGAAGCGGGCGAGGTCGAGCAGAGGGAAAGCGGGCGAGTCGAGCGAGGGGAAGCGGGCGAGTTCGAGCGAGGGGAACGGGCGAGTCGAGCGAGGGAAGCGGTGCGAGTCGAGCGAGGGAACGGCGGTCGAGCATGAGGGAGCGGGCGAGTCGAGCGAGGGGAAGCGGGCGAGTCGAGCGAGGGGAAGCGGGCGAGTCGAGCGAGGGGAAGCGGGCGAGTCGAGCGAGGGGAAGAGGGCGAGTCGAGCGAGGGGAAGCGGGTGAGTCGAGCGAGGGGAAGCGGGCAATGCATAATTAGCTCCGTTTTGATGACAAAGAAATGAGAAGGCGCGCCTGGAAACAGACACGTTCGCCATTCCAACACATGGAAGAAGTTTGTACAGAACAGCAAGCACTGACAATAATTGACCATTTCTGCTCGCTGTCATATCGACACTTATATTCATTATAATGCCATTATTGCTTTTGTGCTGATTTTCACTATTTATCAAGCACACTTGATGCTTATAATGATGTTTAGGCTACTGATGTTTTTATCATCTGTCACGGCTGTTGAAATGACGGGACCAAGGTGCAGCGTGGTGAGCGTACATGTTCTTTATTAAATCAAAATGACGCCGAACAAAACAATAAACACTACCAAAACAAACCGTGAAGCTCAAAGGCAATGTGCCCTAAACAAGGTCAACTTCCCACAAAAGACAGGTGGGGGAAAAAAGGGCTACCTAAGTATGGTTCCCAATCAGAGACAACGATAGACAGCTGTCCCTGATTGAGAACCACACCCGGCCAAAACACAAAGAAATACACAACATAGTACATAGAATACCCACCCCAACTCACGCCCTGACCAAACCAACATAGAGACATAGAAAGTATCTCTAAGGTCAGGGCGTGACATCTGACTGGGCGTCTTGCTGACCGTGGGTCTTTGTGGTCGGTGCATTTTATTATGTGTCCTTATAGAAAGAAGCTGTTGCCGCGTTCCTACACATACCCTTTCTCTTACATAGTTGTAACTAAGGCACCCGGCGACTGTAATGTATTGAACACTTTCATGTTTTTACATATCCTACAGTAAAATAAACATGAGCTGGCACACACCCAGAAAATAGTTTGTGTTGAGGTGCTGACTGACAGTGAATAAACTATAAACTATCAAAATAAAGAAAGTCGCACCCTCCATGTATAAAACTCCCAGTAATTTAATGGGTATTTACCAACGTTTCGGTATCACTGTGCCTTCTTCAGGGTGATGTCATGAATACTTGAACCAGGTTATGTAGAAAAACAGTGCAATTAGTGCAACCAATGACAATAGTGAGGGGTGTGTCATAATGATTAAGTTAATAAAAAAATAATAAGTGAAACTGTTAAAAAAAAATATGTACATGGCATATTAAATATATTATGCTATTGTTATCATAGGTCAGGGCAGGCAGACTGGTCAGGCAGGCGGGTACAGAGTCCAGCCTGGTAAGGGTCAAAACCCGGGAGTGTCACGTTCTGACCTTAGTTCCTCTTCTATGTCTTTGTGCTAGGTTGGTCCGGGTGTGAGTTGGGGTGGGTAGTCTATGTTCTTTTTTCTATGTTATTGTATTTCTGTGTTTGGCCTGGTAATAGGTTCTCAATCAGAGGCAGCTGTCTATCGTTTGGTCTCTGATTGAGATCGATACTTAGGTAGCCTTTTTCCCCATTTTGTTGTGGGTGTTTATTTTTCTGTGTAGCTGTCTGTTCAACCTTTGCTAGAACTGTTTTGTTTTCTCTCGTTGTTAATTTTTGTGTAGTGTTCAGTTTTTCATATAAATTTATACGAACATTTAACCATGCATGCATTTTGGTTCCTTTCTCCTTCACCAGACGAGAATCGTTACAGGACTAGCAAAAGAGAAGATAGCAAGGCAGGAAAAACACGCTGGTTGAACTTGAAACAGACAAAGATGAACTGGCCACAGAGAGAGGAAACAGGATAAATTACACGTGCACAGAGAGACAGGAAACACAGGATAAATACACTGGTACAGAGAGACAGGAAAACAGGGATATGAATACACTGTACAAAGAGAGACAGGAAACACAGGGATAAATACAAACTGGCAACAGGGAGACAGGAAACACAGGGCATGAAATACACTGGCACAGAGAGACAGGAAA
>NW_019946533.1:0-1130 GCF_002910315.2 Salvelinus sp. IW2-2015
GAGTAGGGGGGTTATTGTGGTTCATAGGCAGCCATGGAAGAACTGGGACATTTTCATGCAGGCCATGGAAGAACTGGGACATTTTCATGCAGGCCATGGAAGAACTGGGACATTTTCAGCTTCGAGGAATTGTGTACAGATGGGGCCGTGCATTACGCTGAAACATGTGATGATGGCGGTGGATGAATGGCACAACATCACTGCGCATTCAAATTGCCATTGATAAAATCCAATTGTGTTCGTTTTCCGTAGTTTATGCCTGCTCATACCATAATCCCGCCACCACCATGGGGCACTCCGTTCACAACGTTATCAGAAAATCGCTCGCCCACACGACCCCATAAAACACTGTCTGCCATCTGCCTGGTACAATTGAAACTGGGATTCAATTCTTCAGTTGTGCAAACCCACAGTTTCATCAGCTGTCCGGATGGCTGGTCTCAGACGATCCCCACAGGTGAAGAAGCCGGATGTGGAGGTCCTGGGTTGGTGTGGTTACATGTGGTCTGCAATTGTGAGGCCAGTTGGACGTACTGCCAAATTCTCTAAAATGAAGTTGGAGGCTGCATATTGTCGAGAAATTAACATTAAATTCTCTGGCAACAGCTCTCTGGTGGACATTCCTGCAGTCAGCATGCCAATTGCACGCTCCCTCAAATCTTGAGACATCTGTGGCATTGTCTAGTGTGGTCAAAACAGCACATTTTAGAGTGGCTTTTTATTGTCCCCAGCACAAGGTGCACCTGTGTAATGATCATGCTGTTGAATCAGCTTCTTGATATGCCACACCTGTCAGGTGGATGGATTATCTTGGCAAATGAGAAATGCTCACTAACAGCGATGTAATCAAATTTCTGTACAACACTTGTGAGAAATAAGCTTTTTGTGCGTATGTAAAATTTCTGGGATCTTTTATTTCTGCTCACGAAACATGGGACCAACACTTTACATGTTGTGTTTATTTTTGCAAGAAGAATGACTTCCCTAATAATCTTGTTTACATGGACACATCTGAAATCAGGCTACCTGATGGGACTTTGATAAATGCCGAAAATAGCCAATAAACAAACGTTCTACCACAGCAACCATGTTATTTCTGTGACACAGAGTTCGGACACAAAGTTTATATG
>NW_019946533.1:1415-9287 GCF_002910315.2 Salvelinus sp. IW2-2015
GACATGAGGGGAGGCAGGAGTTTGTGATCGGGACCCAAGCTGACTGCCTGTGATGACCCCACAGTGTGATAAGCCCCTGGCAACCATGACCCCTAGCAACAAATCGTTGGCCAGGGCCCTAGGTGTGAAGGGCCAGTTTGCTTCCAGTGGGGGAGGGTAGCCTACTGCAGAAGTTAGAAAGAGAGGGCTGTGAGAGGGCTGTGATGTGGTGTGCTAAGAGTCTCTGGCAGGGAATTCGTAACATATTGGTCATATCACTGTATCACTAACTAACCCCAGGCCTGTTGGACAGAAAGACCCACTACATCTCAGAGACTTTAAGCATAATTACAGACACAATTTGGAAGACTTTTGCTGAAATCCCAATCAACCTCTGCCCCTTAGGCTATGGAAAAATATCACCCATCCAATTTAACAGCAAAGTAAAGCAATTACCATGTTATCCTATCTGCACCTTCCAGATGTAAAGGAGTGGCTGCAGGAGAGTTGAGGACTGGAGATTGATTTGGAATTCACTAAATGTCTGCCCACTGGGCAAAAACTGGTTGAATCAAATGCATTGTTTCCATTTTTCAACCCCAAAATAAAATGTGCTGATGTTGAATCAATGTGGGAAAATCATCAACATACAATTGGGCATTTTGTCTTTTTTCACCCAACTTTTAACCTAAAATCCAATGACATAGTGCATTTTTTGATTTCACTTTAAATTCACGTTAGTTGACAACTCAACCAAATGTCAATCAAAACTAGACGTTCAACTGACATCTGTGCCCAATGGGTGATTAGTTAGCTGCCTAGCAACTTTGTATACTAAACACCCCCAGACGCACTGCATTGATTTTTAACATGGTTGGAGTTTATTCCTGACTATTTCTACAAAGTCAACTCATTGGAACTCAAAGAGCAGGGCTGTTAACCCAACAGCGTTTCCGGCTGACAGACCAGCACGACTCCAGCAAGCACTGCAGCTGGGTTCCCATGGTAACAGGCAAAGAGACTAGCAGCACTGTGACTCGGAGCAAAACACCCCACACCCAGCCACCTCCTTATCCTCCTCCTACTTCTTCTTCATCTTCTTCTTCTTCTCTGTCCCCTATTGTACTCTCTTTCACTCCTGCTGCTGCATTCACCCGTCTTCCAATCTCCCTTTATTTCCATCCGTCTGTATGCCTCTCTATCTCCTCCAGTTGACTCTTCCTGCCATCTATCTATCCATCTCCATCTTTATGTCTTTCTTCTATCTCCTCCAGTTGACTCTTCCTGCCATCTATCTATCATCTCCATCTTTATGTCTTTCTCTATCTCCTCCAGTTGACTCTTCCTGCCATCTATCTATCCATCTCCATCTTTATGTCTTTCTCTCTCTCCTCCAGTTGACTCTTCCTTGCCATCTATCTATCCATCTCCATCTTTTATGTCTTTCTCTCTCTCCCTACAACCCCACCAGCTTTTCATTATTTGTTCATTCATTGAATCATGGCTAGGCTGAACAAAAGCCTTCACCCAATGGTATCTCGCCATCAACAGAAGACCTGTGTACTCGCTTTAACTCCTAACTCCAATGAGAGCAAGAGCATTGATGATGAGTGGCTGTCACCGTGTGGTGAAAAGAGGGGATTACAACAGAATGCAAGTGCAGTATTGTCTGTCTACAACCGTGGCTCTCTTCAGCTATTCTATATAGCTCTGAGAGGGAAGCCCTCCTGTCTCTCCGCACCCCTCCTGTGCCATCTGTGTCTGGAAACCCAGTCGCTATGCTTCTCAAAACACTTCAGACTGCAGCTGACCGAGACTTTCTTATCTGGGCTCAGCCACAGGGATCATTGAATAAATCTTTATTGTCCCTGAGGGACAATCCAATGGTAAATGCTAGACTCAAAGCAGGTAGAGATGCAGTTATTTATTTATATTAAACAACTGCAACCTACAACAATTTCATTTGTTTATTTTGCACACAGGTAAATATGCTGTAACTACTGTGTATATCATTTATAAATATGAAATTCTATAAATACATTTGCAGGATAATAAACATTGTTTTATATAGATAAAGAAATATTAGTAAATACAAAAGGTCAGGCTGTGTTATCTGAGTCATTAGCATCCATATAAACACACCTCTCTCTCTCTCTCATACTTAGTGTGTACAGTGTGCATTGAAAGATATACCGTGGATGTCCACTGGCTGAAATGCTTTGAAGGTCTGATGTATCGTATCATGTTGCTCTCATCCTGGCCGTGTTCCTTTCTTTTGTTTTCTTCGCCAGCCTTGTCCAGGTCTTCAGAACGGAAGGTGCTTCTTTCTGTTGGAAAAACAAGAGCTCAACAAGTTAGACTTTCTGTGGTAAAAGACTATGCTTACATAAGTTCTATAAGGGACTTGGCCAGAGGGTCATTTAGAACATTACATTCATCCGGGAAAGAAGAGGAAGCCTCACATAGATGTAAGAACTAGTGATGAGTGAGGAAGGTATGACTTACCATAGAGTCTGGAGTAGAGGAGCTGGAAGAACAGCCCAGCCACTTCCTGTACTCATCACGTAACCTATGATAACAATACAACAACAACACACCAACACTAATTATACACAGACCACACCGTACAACACCAGTAACACCTCCAGTACTACTTCCTCACCTTTCAAAACACAACACATATTATAATACAATATCAAACCATACAACATAAAAAATACACAAGGGGTGAGTTATTCAGGGAAGTTGTGGAGGGGTAGAGAGAGGAGGTTATAAGAGTTGATGATGTGGAGGGAGACGAGGGGAGGTTAAGAACGATGTGTGTGTGTGGGGGTTGCAGAGTGTGGTGTGTGGCTGTGATGTTGTGTGTATGTGTGTGTGGTGTGTGTGTGGGCTGTGGTGCACTTGTTTAGGTCTACTCCTGTATGAAAGACAGTGAACGATGTAGAGGAAGGTGCCCTGCTGGAGTTGAGCACGATGAAGAGGTACTTGAAGACCATGGTGGACTGGAAAAAGCCCAGCACCCAGGTACAAACCCAGGGATCACAAAACTGTGCCAGGACTTAAAAGATGATCAGTCTGAAAGAGGGAGGGAAGTGAGGGGGGTGAGAGAGGGAGGAGGGAGGTGAGAGTGGACGGGGGAGAGAGAGAGGGAGGGTGGAGGGAGGGAGATGAGAGAGGGGAAGGTGAGAGAGGGGAGGGAGGAAGGTGAGAGAGGGAAGTGAGAGAGGAAGGTGAGAGAGGAAGGAGGTGAGAGAGGGAGGAGGTGAGAGGGGGAGGGAGGGAGATGACATGGGGAGGGAGGAGAGAGGGAGGTAAGAGGATGGGAAAGGGAGGTGAGGAGAGGAGGAGGGAAATGGTATAAAAACATAATGATGGATTTCATTATGAAGAGACAATAATACTAACACTACCACACATTCCATCGGTATCAACAAACATACACATTACTTATGGCTTAGTTACTGTATGTTCACAGACATATGTACACACACACCTGGTGTCTTTGGACTGTGAGACATCACTCTTCATGTTAGCCAAGGTGGTCTCAAAACTCCAGATAGTAACGCAGAACAATATCCAGTTCAGCTGTGGAAGAAGCATAAGGAGGTCAGTGTGTGTGTGTGTGGTGTGTGTGTGTGTGTGTGTGTGCATTGTTGGTGTGTGTGCATGTTGTGTGTGGGTGCATTGTTGTGTGTGTTGTGTGTGTGTTGGTGTGTGTTATGTAGATCCACTCACTGCTAGGACAGTACACACTGGCCCTAACACAGCCCAGGTAAAGTATTGTTCTGGCTTCAGCCAGCATCTGAAACACAGAAACAAAATGTGAAAATGTCTTGTAAGTGTGTGTTACTGGAAGAGAGATAATGTGTGTGTTTAGTGGAAGAGAGATAATGTGTGTGTGTTAGTGGAAGAGTGATAATGTGTGTGCGTGTGTTAGGTGAGTGGAAAGTGAGATAATGTTGTGTGTGTTGTGTGTGTGTGTGTGGGTGTGTGTGTGTGTGTGTTGGTGTGTGTGTGTGTGTGTGTGTGTGTGTGTGTGTGTTGTGTGTGTGTGTGTGTGTGTGTGGTTGTGTGTGTGTGTGTTAGTGGAAGAGAGATAATGTCTGTGTGTGTAAAATTTCTACTCACACTTTAGATCCCCCATAAGCCGTCACGTTTCACAGCTGCAGACACACCGACGATCACCAGGGGATGCCGATAGCCAATCAGAAGAGGTATTCTTCTGGAGGCCTTCCCTCTGGATGACCTGGATCCTAGAGAGTCTCTGGACCAGCAGGTAGAGCTGGAGCGCCTCCAGCAGCATCCACAGGAAACTGGCCACTACCAGGAAGTGGAGGAGACCTGCCATGATGGAGCACACCAGTGGGGACAGAGAGGACTATGAGATAGAAATAAACACATGGCATGCGCATGCATGCACCAGCAACACACACACACACACACACACACACACACACACACACACACACCACACACACACACACACACCACACACACACACACACACACACACACACACACACCACACACACACAGAGAACGAAAAAGACATTGTGCCATACAAATGAAGGTCTCCATAACCCAGACCCCACCGAAGTCACAAGGTAGTGTAATCCAATAGGAGCATCAGATGGGAGCAGGAAGAGGCAGAGGCAGAGGGGGAGGCGGGCTGTGTTGTTGATCTTAGGGTCAGCACCACGGCAAGGTGAAGGGATGAGCCAGAGCAAAAGAAGACCAGGCCCACATGCACACCACATTACTGTTCACCCACTCTAGGAAGGATGTCCCCGACACAGTCTGGAAGGATGGAGGGCACAGCATGACACCACACACTAATCACAATAACACACTCACAGCAAACGACACACACACACGTGAAGCAAACACACACACACTGTCAATATGCACGCACACCACACACACCACACACAACACATCACACACACACACACACACACACTACATATGTACACACACACACACGAGGGTCTACACACATTAACACACACACACATCACACACACACACACACACACACATCAGAAGGCTGACCCTTACCCCCCAGTCTGCAATGATGAGGGCAAGGTGGAGAGGTGAGAGCAGCTGGCAACTTGATTCTCATCAGACAACACACCGAACAGTTCCGCTCACGGACCAATGTCTCCCCTTCCCCGTCGTTCCATTCTCATATCCATTCCTCTGTCCCCCCATACACACATGGTCAGTCAGCCATAGGCTCAACCAACCTCTGAGACAGAAGAGGACAGAGACAGAGCAGGACAGAGACAGAGACAGAGACAGAGACAGTAGACAGCGAGAGGAGAGAGGAGAGAGAGAAGAGAGAGATGAGAGGATAGAGGAGAGAGAGAGAGGAAAGAGAGAGAGAAGAGAGATAGAGAGATCTCTCTCTATCTCTGTCTACTTCAAGCAGTCACAGAGAGAGCAGAAAACTCATCTCTGTCTACTTCAAGCAGTCACAGAGAGAGCAGAAAGCTCATCTCTGTCCTGCACAACAACTGCTGGACTCATATCTCTGAGCTTGTGTTATGGTGTGCGTGCGTTGTGAGTTGTGCGATATTTGTATATTGTTCTTCGTAGTTGTTACTATTGTTGTATAATGTCTTTGTCTATAGCTGTATTGTAATATGTCAGGTAGCATATATACTGAACAAAAATATTATATAAAGTGTTGGTCTCATGTTTCATGAAATGAAATAAAAGTTTCCAGAAATTTTCCATTCGCATGAAAAGCTTATTTCTCTCAAATGTTGTGCCCAAATTTGTTTACATCCCTGTTACTGAGCATTTCTCCTTTGCCAAGATAATCCATCTACCTGACAGGTGGGGCATATCAAGAAGCTGATTAAACAGCATGACCATTACACAGGTGCACCTTGTGCTGGGGACAATAAAAGGCCATTCTAAAATGTGCAGTCACACAGCACAATGCCACAGATGTCTCAACTTTTGAGGGAGCGTGCAATTGGCTTGCTGACTACAGGAATGTCCACCAGCGCTGTTGCCAGATAATTGAAAGTTAATTTATCTACCATAAGCCGCTTCCAACGTCGTTTTAGAGAATTTGGCAGTACGTCCAACTGTCCCCACAACCGCAGACCAAGTGTAACCACGCCAGCCCAGGAGCTCCACATCTGGCTTCTTCACCTGCGGGATCATCTGAGACCAGCCAGCTGGACAGCTGATGAAACTGTGCGTTTGCACAACTGAAGAATTTCTGCACAAACTGTCAGAAATCGTCTCTGGGAAGCTCATCTGCATGCTCGTCGTCCTCACTGAAGCCCATTGTTGTGCCATTCATCCACCGCCATCACCTCATGTTTCAGCATMAWAATACACYGCCCCATGTCYCAAGGATCTGTACYCAACTCCTGGAAGCTGAAAATGTTCCAGTTCTTCTATGGCCTGCATACTCACCAGACATGTCAGCCATTGAGCAWGTTTGGGATGCTCTGGATGGACGTGCACGACAGCGTGTTCCAGTTCCCGCCAATATCCAGCAACTTCAAACAGACATTGAAGAGGAGTGGGACAACATTCCATAGGCCATAAGGAACAGCCTGATTAAATCTATGCGAAGGAGATGTGTCGCTCTGCATGAGGCAAAATGGTGGTCAGACCAGATACTGACTGGCTTTCTGATCCACCCCTACCTTTTTTTTTAACACTTACGAACAATTGCCAGAAATCGAATTAACATAATAAAACAATCCCCATCAAAATCTGTCTGTTTAAGCTAGAGATATCCGTTCTTTTGCAAGAGCTCAATCCACCGCATCCGCCAATATCGCCCTCCCCGCATCTGTGGGGAAAGGTGGCAGAGCGAGAGCGTGTTTTGTCAGACCATGAGGCATCCTGAAAATTGGTCTTATCGCATAAAATGTCTGTAAAGTCCAAATGACCTACAAATGATTATGACCACTCTATTGAAAGAAACACACTAGTGTTCTCCATTTTGCTCAAGGAAGCCCACAAACCTCACTAGACTCGTCTGACGTCGGTACAGCTCTTCTGACAACTTCTGTCTATAGTGTCAAAATGGTTTGGCTTCACACTAATATAACCACTCTGTGGACAGCTGAGACTCTCACAAACATACCGGTGTTCTCCATTCTTCTTGGGACACAAGCCTCACAACACTCTTCTGAAGGTCCCTGGTACCAGTTCAATTTGTTTATGGAATAAGGGGATATTTTGCCAAATTCAATGTTTCATCCAATCATTTTGTTATATTTATTTTTGATACCTTAAGGCAGGGGTGTCAAAGTCAATGGACGGAGGGCCAATAAAAAATTTAGCTACAAGCCGAGGGCCGGACTGTTCGAATGTTCATTGAAAAATTTTTTAAATAGACGCATATAGTCTAGTGAACCTAATTGAACTACTGAAACTAACAAAATATATTCCAATATGATCAGATAAATAAAGCAATATTTTTCTTATGGCTCTGTCAGTCATCTTTAATTTTCAACAAGACACAAAAGACAAATTTTCTTTATATAATCCCCATAACATGAACATTAAATGAAGAAACCGGTATTCAAGGCACCATCAGTAGCCTATATTTTCAATCATGCAGTTTTTGATGAAATCCCCCTCGTAAATGGCCGGGCTGATTTAGCGATCTCTTCTGCCAAAATAAAACTGGCCTTGACAGCAGCCTGCCTGTGATTTGGCTTTTTTGAACAGAGCCTGTCGAGATTTGAGGCTCGTTTTATTCCTCTGCCTTTTGTAGCCTTTCCATGTCATATTCTTGTTTTTTGTCCGGTGTTTCGTTTATAAATGTCGTCTCAGATTATACTCTTTCAGTACCGCACACTTTCTCCACACGAAGACACACAGGTTTCCAGCTACCTCCGTGCAACATATACT
>NW_019946533.1:9936-39862 GCF_002910315.2 Salvelinus sp. IW2-2015
GCATGCCACAAACATTTTACACAACATCAAGCACATCAACATCAACACAACATCAGCACAACCAGATGACAATGTTGTTTACAACTTTTCGTCATAGTGATACTTTTCCTACATCTTCATCCGACGAGGATCAATTTTAAAAGCCCACTATACTGTATGGGTGGTACTTGCACAGGATCCATTCTAAAAGACCTTGTGTGTTTCCAACCACGTACCTCTGGGGGAACTATGGCGGCTAGAACGTCATCAACACCTGTGAGAAGGGGATGGAGGGAAGGAGAGAGAGAGAGAGACAGAGAGAGAGAGAGAGAGAGAGAGAGAGAGAGAGAGAGAGAGAGAGGAGAGAGAGAGGAGAGAGAGAGAGAGAGAGAGAGAGGAGAGAGAGAGAGGAGAGAGATAAATAAAAAAGAGAGAGAAAGAGAGAGAAAAGAGAGAAAATAATATATCAAGTTCCCATCAGACCTCCGGAGCGTTTCACTACACTGGACTTCTTCTGTACGTAATATCTTTCCAAACAATACAAGTATGACTCACTTTCACACACAGTGACGTCCGTTTCCCACAGTACTCCAGTGGAGGAGAAGTATCCTTCCACACAGGAACAGTGGAAAGGTCCCTGGTGCATTGGTACACACCAGAGTGGAGACCACATAGACCAGGGTGTTAGCACACTCATCTATGTCTGCAGGGAGAAAAAAACACTGGGATATACACACATACAGTAACGGATACACATACAACGATACACCACACATACACACACACACTTTTACATGCAGTGCTAACACGCGCACACTCAGTGAAGTATGTCACAGACCTAGGCATGGGTTAAGGGGCTGGCTATGGATCTGGGCTGGTGAGCAGGTAACCAAAGAGGCAGGTACAGCTGTGTGCTGCATAAGAGTTGGTACAGTTGGCATTGGGACCACACCACGGTTTTGTTCAGACACTCATCAATGTCTGTAGGGTTCAAACCACAGAACAACTGATAAGAACAAGTTATGGTCACCAAGCATGTCAGAGTAGGACTGCTGATCTAGGATCAGGTGCTCCCTATCCACAATCTCAGTCATTAGGATCTAAAAGGAAAAAATGTATCCTAGATCAGCACTCCTATTCTAGGACACGTTGTGAATAAAGGCCCAGAATCAACCCTGTATTACATACAACCCTGTATACATATACACCCTAAATACACATTCACTTATACTTACACCCTGTAAACATATAGATACACCCTATATTACACATTAACTATATACATACACCCTGTATAACATATACACCCTATATTACACATTAACTATATACATAACACCTGCCATTTGGGCATGTAAACCTAGTCAGTGCCCATGATACAGTATGTTAACGACAACAGCAGTGAGACAACACAGTACCTATACAGGGGTTGGCCTTGCTGGGGTCTAGGACTGGTTTTTTGGGTGAGAAGCCTAGGAGACAGGTACAGTTGTGGGCTCCTGGTGTGTTGGTACAGACAGACTCCTGACCACAGACGGTTGAGTTGAAACACTCGTCAATATCTGTGGGGGTTCAATAGTTGAATAGTTCAGTTAGCATTTTAGCATCTTACGACAGGGTGCCAAGCAGCATCCAGGTTGACAACATTATGATCAGTAGTGTATGATATAGATAATAATATACTGTAACATAAAATGCTACCATGAGTTCTCCATCTCTTTTTAGGAAGCACTGTAAATTAGCGTAAGTTAGATGTAATGATGCAATGATAAAATGCACATGACTGTTGTTATCCATTCAATATGTTCATGTTTTACCGGTCCCTATCTAAATAAATGGTTATATTAAAACATTTAAAATAGTTTCATCAGATTTATGACAGAAAGCTAGTGTTAGTGCTGTTCAGAGACCTTGGCAGTCGAAGGGTCCGTCAGGCTTGTATCCATTGTAACAGGTGCAGGTGTAATTTCCTGGTGGTTTGTACATTTACCAAAACCACCACAAACCTTCTCAATCTCCACACACTCATTCACATCTGGGAGACATAGATTTAAAATGCCAATATTTACAAAGTTCCACAAATCAAAGCACACAAAACTAGACAACGTTCAGCAATATTATTTCCGGAATGTTTTTTTATCTTGCTTACACAGCAGACAGCAGACAAATTCACACATATACTATATATTCACAAGATTAAAAACAGCAAAAAATGCAGGTATGTCGTTCATAGCAGCCCTGAAATTCAAACTCTGGTCTCATGTCATTGATATGATTGGTGCAGTAGGTGTAAGAGTGGTAAACATACCTGTGCAGGGGTTGCGGGTTGGGTTGAGTGCCAAGGCTGGGTCTGAGAGTGCAAACCCTCTAGACAGCTACAGTTGTAGACTCTGGTAAATTAGTACAGTTGGAATGCGGACCGCAGAGATTAGAGGTCTCCTCAACTCATTGATATCTGTTGGGAGAGTTAGGACAGAGTTAGAGGCTATTTCTACATCAAGGGTGGAAAAATACGGCCCCGGCCTGCTAGTCAATTCAATGCAGTCCGCAGTGGATTGTTTTCTAAGAAATACTTTTTCTGTCCACATCTGCCATTTCATTTTTGAATCCTGATGTGGCTCTTGAGCCAAAAAGTGTGCCTACCCCTAGTCCTGTTTTACACACACACACACACACACACACACACACACACACACACACACACCACACACACACACACAACACACACACACACACACACACACACACACACACACACACACACACACACACACAGACAGACAGACAGACAGGCAGGCAGGCAGGCAGGCAGGCAGGCAGGCAGACAGGCAGACAGACAGACAGACAGACAGACAGACAGACAGACAGACAGACAGACAGACAGACAGACAGACAGACAGACAGACAGACAGACAGACAGACAGACAGACAGACAACAGACAGACAGAATAAATAAACCAGTTTAAATGGTGAGAAGTGCAGTGTATTGTACCGGTGGTCTATGCTGAATGAACAACCATCATACTGTCTTAACTGATCAAACAAGTAGGACTGACTGATTTAACTGATATAACCACACAGCCTGTTACATAGCTACTACGGACTTCTACCTTGGCAACCGTAGGATTCGTTTGTGGGTAGATGTTTTGGAGGTATCTTGTATCCAGAGACACATTGACAGCCTCCATTTTTGGTTGTACTACACTCTGCAAGGGGACCGCAGGAGTCTGCCACACAGTTCCTATGGTCTGAACAGAGAGAACAGACACACGAGTCTACTTTAACAGTCTACTATTTTAGCTTTGAACAATGTGACACAAGACCAGGTTCACTTCAAGTCAGATATAATGTCTCTGTGACCTTAACAGATTGACTGCTTCAAAAAACAAGTAGCTTGCTTAATGATTTACTACTTTTTTACTATATACCAATCCATCAATTAAACTTCAGATAAAGTACATTTAAAAGCTCAATACACTTAAGAGCTAATAGACAATAACATGTGTTTGGGAGGAGCACTGTTCAAGTCATATAAAAGCAGGGGATTTCTATACTCGCTACTCACATGTCGCATAACCCATGTAGACGACTGGGTGGTTGGCCATCTGCCTGTACACATAGAATCCCCAGAAGAGCAGTAGATCACTTGAATAGCTACATTGTAATACAGCAGTAACCTGCGTTTCCACACGCGTTGCCCGTTGTTGGAGTCTCAGACTCAGACTGAGGATGTGTAAAGGTCAGATGGATGGGATAATACACCCCGCTGTAATAGACTGGAGCACATTGTGGAATGACGGTGTCCCCTCCGATCCCGACGTAACGCACCCATATGTTTGTTCGCCATATGTCGGTATTGATGGGGTAGCCGGGGATAGAGGAAGAGCTGAAGAGATAGTTACGTCGAGGCTCATCCAGAGCCGTGTAGCCATCACAGGAACCTGGGTGGAAGAAGAAGACAATAAAAAATATAGCCCCAATGCCAGGGTTTAGTTACTGTTCCATCATCAGGAGAAATTGGACACATTGCCCTATGACGAGTTACTTCTGTACTGTTAAACCTCCTGCCAAATATCAGAACTCATAATCAAACTGATCCATAGAATACAAATAAGAACATGCAGGGGTTATTAAAGAACTTCCCACTGGGCACAGACATCAATTCAACATCTATTATACATTGGTTCAAAGTAATTGCATTGAAATGACGTGGGAACAATGTTGATTTAACCAGTCTGTGCCCAGTGGACTTAACTTACCATTAGGATAAGAGGAAGTCCCAATGATGAACAGAGAACCTGAAAGGAAGGAGAAGACACAAAGTCAAGGGCAGACAGTAATACTAGATGGTGATCATTTGGGATAAAATACTGAAATATCAGTTCACTCACCCAGGAGTAGAGACAGAGAACAGTAGCTCATCCTGACAGATCCTTCTTCCAGGGCTGAATACATTGAATACCTTCACCCAGTCTAACCCATACGTGCATCCCCAGAGAAACATCTTAATTTGCACACCATCCAAAACTCTGTTATCAGAAGGTTTGAGACTTATGCAAATGATCTGGTTTAGGTTTGGATACAAACCTCCATCTTAACAAAACAAAGTGAGGGAGACGATGGCTGAGGTCAGAYGCTACTCTGATGGCAGGGAGGGGGAAGAGGGGGATGTCATCCATTTTGAGGCCTGCTCTGTGGTAAACGCTTAAGTAGCATAACACAGCCTCAGACAATTACAACAGGCAACTCAAATTGGCTTTGGAATTCAGAAGCCTTATAAGGATTTTCTTGTAATCTCTGGAAATACCCAACCATCAAGACTAGGACTATYGCCTAGAGATTTTATGCTTGTGGTGTGGCTTGACCATAGATCAGATCTTGTRGTTGTTAGCCTACTGTAATTAAAATGCAACTTAAAAAATGATGACCTATCCCAGTAGCCCACTTTGTCCAAATAGCCTACATGGCAAAATATAACTAGATATGAATGTTGGACAATCAACTAACAGGCCTATATGGTGAAGTGAGTGCTACAGGCTCCTTACACCACCAATATGCTCTCAGTCACAGAAGGTTTATTACAGATGGGATGGAGATAATGATGAGTATAAACCTTAGATTAATCCCAGGGGCTGGTTTGAAGCCACTATGCAGCCATTTTTGTGCTCCTCTACCATTGTAAAAAGGTTTTTGGAAGATATACTGTAGAAATGCATTTATTAATGTATACATATGTTTTTGCCAAGTATATTCTATTACAGACACCCTAATGGATATTTTCAATTACATTATGTGAACTGAACATACTGTATATATATWTTTTTTTTWAAGTCTAAAATACTGTATATATATTTTCCTTCAAGTAAAACATTTTGAGAACASTAATGTTACTGTCTCCACTACAACAACAAAATACTTACATTTAATTACTGCAYAATTCCATTCATTCCTATGGGGGACTGCGCCTTCCGAGGAGTAGCTTCATAGCCTATCATTGACCAATACATAGCATCAGCAATCTAGGGTTTATATACATCATTGGATGGAATCACGTGCCCTCTGCCTCCCGTGAATTCGGGTGCATTAATTTGTTTAATTCTGTGAGTTTTGTGAAGTTTATCAATTCCCCTGCTAAATATATAGGCCTATCAGCTGTAATTTATTTGTGGTTAATATTCCCTATCATTTCACAGTCATCTAGAACGTTAGCTACAGAATTGTTAATGGGATGTGTGGTGCTCCAAACCTGTTACAGTCTGTGTAATTGAAAGCAAGGAATTGTTCAATGAACCTGTTCTTGTCGATACTTTCTTTGTTCTTGATTCTGTAAAGTGTAATTATAAATGTCCGTGTCGAGTTGCAGGTAGTTCTCCAAAAGTTAGAGAATATTCAGAAATATATTTAATCTATGTTTTGTATCAAGTGAGAAATGCCTCTTGCATGTGTGTAGATCTTTGTTTTGGTAGCACTGTGGGACGCCCTGTAATCTACTTCTACACATGGCAGACGACCACATCGCATAGAAACGACTACTTCCTGCAAAGATGTTTGGAACTGTAAGATATCTGGCTGCTAAAATGTCAAGGGAACTCCTTGGTGCAAAACATGGATTTCATATCTTTCTGGATCTTCTCTGGCTTTTGGAGAACAACCTGGACACKGACATTTATCAGATACACTTTTTACAGAACCGGGAAAGAAGAAAGTATCGGCAAGAACAGATTAGTTGAATTTACCAATTTAATGAAGGATAGGAAAATTGCCTTTTACATTGCAGAACCAGTTTACTGGCTGTAACTGAGAGGATTCGATTAAGCTGCCAAGGGTTGCACCGGGCTATGGTCCGTGACATGAATAGGCAAAAGAGGTGAGGGAGGAGCGGCCTTCTTAAATCTAACAGTAATCAGCACTGCCCGGTAATCTGTGCTGCCCATATTGTGGACAAGGCTGCATGGTGCATCGTTCTGAAACAAACAACAAGTCTTATCCATAAAGTATATGTTTGAATTTTCAAACTACTTTTAGGCCTACTTAGGAAGACAGATAAAGAAGATATGCGTTTTTATCACGAGAGCAAACACTTTTAGATGTGAAAACACTGAATCCTACTCATTACTCCACGTGCTTAACCTACGCCACTTTTGTTTTGAGTACTTCTGGACGTCGCTGTCGGCCAGAACGGGGCAGCCAGAACGCTGTCGGCCAGAACGGGGCAGCCAGAACGCTGTCGGCCAGAACGGGGCAGCCAGAACGCCGTCGGCCAGAACGGGGCAACCAGAACGCCGTCGTCCAGAACGGGGCAGCCAGAACGCCGTCGGCCAGAACGGGGCAGCCAGAACGCTGTTGGCCAGAACGGGGCAGCCGGCTCACGTCAGGGAGGCACCCTTGTTCCAAAAGGAATGCAATCACTTTTCAGCCGGTGCAAACTCCGCCCACCCGGGCACTCTTAATTTAATCCCCTCATTGTAATTTAGGAGGCTAATGGTTTGATCCTGGGCGGGGCCCTTTGAGGCCAATTTGTTGATTTGAGACTGCACTTGCCTTACCTGTGTCTGTTCAGCTATGCACAGGCTTCTTCTATTTGTGCTCAGTGTATCGTCAATGTAGTAAAACTTCTAAGACTATTTGATTGACATGTTGTATTATATGGCGCCTTCACCGATGAATCACTAAGACCCGTAGCTATAATCTAATAAATATTTGAGCACTTCAACCTGCCTTGAATCTTGTTGAGTCTCTGTCCGTATGACTGCTAAGGTCTTTCTACAGAATACTTGAAGCTTAKTTCAAAATTGCGGCAAGATTAAAGAGGAGCTCATAAAAGATTAGTGCATATCACAGGTCCTTACYTTATGTTTTAATTCATTTGAGGAATTTACACAATTTACCATTTGTCAAATAAAATCACAGATTCTCAATGTTTTGGATACTGTGAAAATCCCTTYCTGCCACTTCGACTCCCCTTGCAMGTTTCAGAAGTGTGTGTGCACATCAGGGCAGTGTTCTTTTAAACAAAGAAAGTCTGTAAACATTGCTGCTGAGCTTGAAGACAGGCAGGGTTAGACCTTGATTTCTATCTCACCTGTTGACCAATGATGGTTCTCAGAGAACACACCTTAGCTCAGTAGGCTGATATTGCATCAATTACAGCCTTGTTACCCAACTAATCTTTCAACATGCAGTTAGTGATACCTATATTAAACTACCCAGACAGTTATACAAGTTATCACAGACATGTGAGAAGGGGGGGATGGGTTGGGGAAGCCTTTTTTTGTTAATTTCCCTTACATACAGAATATTTAAAAAACGGTTGATGCTGTCCTGTCTCTGTATGCATTTCTCTGATTCCTGTAACTCCCTTCTGAAAAAATTACAATCTTATTCAAAAGTTGGTCATACAAAAAAGGGATAAAACCATGCTGATGGAGCGATACTGTGGACGGACTAGACAGAACGAAGACAGAAAGAAGAAGTAGAACCTAGAAAGAAGTAAAATAGTGCGTCATTACTCACTGTTTTGCCTGTGCTGTCAATTTGTCTTGTAAAGCTGGGCATGCTCTGTTGCATCTGATGATCTCTATGTAAATACAGCACACTGACAAGACAAATGGYAAATAAAGAAACCAAGAACAAAAACACGTTTTTGAACTCCCTGTGTTCATATAAATAAGATTAGAGAAGGTAAATCGCAGCTGTCTTTGTGCAAACCTGGTTTTATTTGTACATMTATTTTCTACCATTATCTGCAGTCCTCTCTCAACATGCTTTCAGGGGTTTAGGGCGGTTCATTTGAGTGATGACTGAGGCCAAAGATACCATGTAAAGCCCGCTTATGTCAAGTCTCTGAGTTTACATTTGTATACTAGTCTATAGTATTTTTTGTTTATTTGCTTCTTGATATTTCTGTAAATAGTATAGTATTCCCTTCCTTATTCTGAATTTCCAATAATTACAACAACAAAAAATGTTAGATGAGCGTTTCCCAGTCCAGGGGCCTCATTTATCAAAGGTGCATGCACACAAAAAGACTCTAAACCTGAGGTGCATTCAGTTCACTTGAACGTTTGCTTAGTTGCGGAACGGTTTGTACTGAAKGACACATTTACCCAACACGTTCTTTCTTGTATGTTATTGAACAGACTTTGAGGTACTTTTGCTCCCGTTTGGTGGGTGTGGCGAGGTGTGGCTTGAAKCAATGAGTGACCTATTTAAAGGGCGGTGGCCATGCTGACTGCGTTCCCCAATCCACAACCCAACCCCTCCCCGTGTTTCAACTGGTCGTTCAGTACAGCACTGTTTCCGTTCAATTAAACATTCCAGAACGTAAAGACTTACTGAACACAGGGTTGCACAAATATAGAATGGCTGTAATTTATCAATGAAAATGTGTATATATTGCGCGATACAGTTTGATAAATAAAAATAATTTGTTGGTAAGTAACTGAGTCTTGGCAAATATGCAGCAAGGTAGAATCACAGCAGCCTACTGTAGATGGTCTCACAACTGTTGTCAACCAGATGTTTTCAGTCATGATTCGTCACCAAGGATTTAAAGTAATTGTCCAGTGAAAATCTCACGTTTAAAAGTAAATTTCTGTTAACTCGTACGCAAATAATGTTGACCCGTTATACTCGTACTTGTGGCCAACGCATTAATTGGAGAAAAAAAATCTTCAAAAATCACACCTCAAACGTTTATCTCAAACAGATGTTTAAAATATGCTTGCTATTTCCTCACAGAGGATGATGTCATCTACCTGCAATAATTATACTTTTTTAGAAGTAATTGTAATTAATTATTGGTCATATTTCATAGATATCTGGACACTGGACAGTTGTTTTAATAATAGCATCTTATTTTGTTTCGCAGCACGCGCCTTGGCACCTATCTACTAAGAACTAACTGCTGTTTGACTTTGTTTTCCGGCCGACCATTATTCTTGACGGAACGGTTTGCGGAATGCGGCACGACTTGTCATGTGTTAGTGTTATTTTAGATCCTTAGGACGTCCCTTCCGAAATAAAGGAAAGGGTTTATGGTTAGGTTTAGGGTAGGGACGTCCCAAGGATACCAGATAGCAATAATCCAAGACAAATATTTAACTAACGACTGCATGAGTAACGTTAGCTTACAGATATATGTGCTAGACACATACTAATATGAAATGTTATCCAATACTTACGTTTGATTACCTATACAGCATAAAATATAGCAACATCTTTTTGTTTCGCACATTTTGAAGAGGTAGGTTGACTGGGTCAATATATTTCTTGAGTGTCTTAGCCTACTGGTAACTAGCTACAGACTAACGTACAGTAAGTAGTAACTTAGCTCTATCAGAGGAAGAGGCGAAGCCTTTAATAATATCCTAAATCTATGGCTCAATAGCTAACGTTAGTACATAAATGACCACAAACAACTGCCTTATGATGAGTAATTTCTGCATATGCTGAGACCGAAGTCAGTTAAGCATGTCCTATAGTTTTATATCTAGTTATGAACTGAATGAAATGTCGTTATACTTCAACAGGTGATCACTTACAGGTGACTGCTTGACTAAGAATAGGGGCATACTGCCTCTGTATACAGTCGACCATGGCGTCACTGGTAAGTCTTGGGTGTATGGTTTACTTGTGGGGTCAWCATGACAGTATCAGTCTATTGCTCAACACATTTGCTTCATCTGTTGCTTGCTTATCTCATTGTCAGGCTGGCTGGGCATTAATATGGAGATGGTCCCCCCTTTGCTGTTATAGCAGCCTCCACTGTTCTGGGAAATCTTTCCACTAGATGTTGGAACATTGCTGCAGGGATTTGCTTCCATTCTGAATTCAGCCACAAAAACATTAGTGAGGTCGGGCATTGATGTTGGACATTTAGGCCTGGCAACATTAGGAGGTGTCGGCCATTGATGTTGGACATTTAGGCCTGGCTCGCAGTCGTCATTCCAATTCATCCTAAAGGTGTTCGATCGGGTTGAGGTCAGGGCTCTATGCAGGCCAGTCAAGTTCTTCCATCGATCTCGACAAACCATTTCTGTATGGACCTTGCTTTGTACACGGGGGCATTGTCATGCTGAAACAGGAAAGGGACTTCCCCAAACTGTTGCCACAAAGTTGGAAGCACAGAATCGTCTAGAATGTCAATGTCTGCTGTAGCGTTAAGATTTCCTTTACCGACACTAAGGAGCCTAGCCCAAACATGAAAAACAGCCCCGGACCATTTTTCCTCCTCCACCAAACTTTACGGTTGGCACTATGCATTGGGGCAGGTAGTGTTCTCCTGGCATCCGCCAAACTCAGATTCGCCCGTTAGACTGCCAGATAGTGAAGTGTGATTCATCACTCCAGAGAACACATTTCCACTGCTCCAGAGTCCAATGGCGGCAAGCTTCACACCACTTCAGCCGACGCTTGGCATTGTGATCTTAGGCTTGTGTGCGGCTGCTCGGCCATGGAAACCCATTACATGAAGCTCCGGACAAACAGTTATTGTACTACGTTGCTTCCAGAGGCAGTTTGGAACTTGGTAGTGAGTGTTGCAACTGAGGACAGACGATCTTTACAAGCTTCGGCACTCGGCGGTCCCGTTCTGTGAGCTTGTGTGGCCTACCACTGCGCGGCTGATCCGTTGTTGCTCCTAAATGTTTCCACTTCACAATAACAGCAGTTAGAGTTGACTGGGGCAGCTCTAACTGCAGAAATMTATCGAACTGACTAGTTGGAAAGGTGGCATCCTTTGATGGTGCCAATTTGAAAATCACTGAGCTCTTCACTAAGGGCATTCTACTGCCAATGTTTGTCTATTGAGGTTGCATGTCTGTGCTCAATATTTATACACCTGCCAGCAACGAGTGTGGCTAAAATAGCCGAATCCACTAATTTGAAGGGGTGTCCACTTTTGTATATGTAGTGTAGCAAYCTGTGTGTGTTTTTACAGGGTGGCAGCAGTTCCTCTTCTACAGAGTACATAGTCCGGGTCCCCAAGTAAGTACTATCCAAGGCCTACAGCCATTGGGTTCTTATTTAACATTTGACCACAGCAGGGCCAATGTGTACAACATTCCCGACATTAACATTAACCGTTAATAATCATTGCATGCAATACGGTTTTGGAAACCTCACTCTACTTTCATATCACCACAAAATAATTTTTCAAGTGCAAAAGACACTTAACATGCATCATTTTAACACGGATTCCCACAGAGGTTTTTTGCGTTGCACATTTACCTGAACTATCTGAACTACAACACTTCCTGAGCTAATGGCAACGCGGAGTGAACACATAAAAAAACATCTAAACAAAACCCTCAGTGTATATCTGTGGTAAAACAGCTAACTTTCCCTAAGTGGATCGTCTGTATTTGTAGTGTTCCAAGCAGGACATAACATTTACTTTTTGGTTCACCAGCCACTGTGTCAGGTAGATTTAAAAAGTCCACCAGCCACTCAGATTTTTACATTACAGRATTAATCTYAAATAGATTAAATTCTATTTTTTCCTTCTCAATCTACATACAATAGTTTATAATGACAAAGCGAAAACAGGTTTTTAGAKATTTCTGCACATTTTATWWAAAWAAAAAAAATAGATCCCTTATTTACATAAGTATTCAGACCCTTCGCTATGAGACCCTAAAAATGAGCTTCGGTGCATCCTGTTTCCATTCATCATCCTTGATGTTTTTACAACTTAATTGAAGTCCACCTGTGGTAAATTCAACTGATTTGACATGATTTGGAAAGGCACACACCTGTCTATATAAGGTCCCATAGTTGACAGTGCATGTCAGAGCAAAAACCAAGCCATGAGGTCGGAGGAATTGCCGTAGATCTCTGAGACAGGATTGTGTCAAGGCACAGATCTGGGGAAGGGTACCAAAAAATATCTGCAGCATTGAATGTCCCCAAGAACACATTGGCCTCCATCATTCTTAAATGGAAGAAGTTTGAAACCACCAAGACTCTTCCTAGAGCTGGCCGACCGGCCAAATTGAGCAATCGGGGGAGAAGGGCCTTGGTCAGGGAGGTGGTCAAGAACCCAATGGTCACTCTGACAGAGCTCCACAGTTCCTCTGTGGAGATGGGAGAACCTTCCAGAAGGACAACAATCTCTGCAGCACTCCACCAATCAGGTATTTATGGTAGAGTAGCCAGACAGAAGCCACTCCTCAGTAAAAGGCACATGAAAGCCTAAAGGCCCATGAAAGCCTAAAGGACTTTCAAACCATGAGAAATTATATTATCTGGTCTGATGAAACCACGATTGAACTCTTTGGCCTGAATACTACATGGTGGTAGCATCATGCTGTGGGAATGTTTTTCAGCAGCAGGTTTTGGGAGACTAGTCAGGATTGAGCACAGAGAGATCCTTGACATAACCTGCTCCAGAGCACTCAGGACCTCAGACTGGGGCGAAGGTTCACCTTCCAACAGGACAACAAACCCTAAGCCCACAGCCAAGCCAACGCAGATGGCTTTGGGACAAATCTCTGAATATCCTTGAGTGGCCCAGCCAAGAGCCCGGACTTGAACCCAATCGAACATCCTCTGGAGAGACCTGAAAATAGGCTGTGCAGCGACGCTCCCATCTAACCTGACAGAGCTTGGAGAGGATCTGCCAGACAAGATGGGAGCGTTCACACCCAGAAGACTCAAGGCTGTAATCGCTGCCAAAAGGTGCTTCAACAAAATACTGGAGTAAAGGTCTGAATACTTACTTACTTTCAGTTTGTTTCTTTTTTTTACATTCTCTAAAAACCTGTTCTTTGCTTTGTCATTATGCGAGGTGTAGATTGGGGGGGGGGGGTTAATCCATTGGTAGAATAAGAGACGAAATGTGGAAAAGTCAAGGGGTCTGAACTACTTTCTGAATGCACTTGACATTATGTGGTATCTACATGAATCATAGCATAGCTTACACCACTAACCTGTGGTGTGTTGTTAGGAACACCAGTAAGAAGTACAGCATCATGGCCTTTAACTCTGGGGACAAAGTCAAGCTGCTCCTCCTGCACCCAGGTATGCAGGCCAACTCTCTGGAAACTCCCTCTCATTACAACTTTCCTCAATAGGCTTCTAAGACACTCAATGATTCTCTCCCTGTCTGCTCTCTCTCCCTCCTGTCTCTCTCCCTCTGTCTCCCTGTCTCTCGTCTCTCTCTCTCTCCCGTGCCCTCTCTCTCTCCCTCCCTGTCTCTCTCTCTCCCCTCCCTGTCTCTTCCCTCCCTGTCTCTCTCTCCCTCCCTTCCTCTCTCTCTCCCCCGTGGTCTCTCTCTCTCTCCCTCCGTCTCTCTCTCCTCTCGCTCCCCTGTCCTCTCCTCTCTCCCTCCCTGTCTCTCTCTCTTCTCTCTCCCTCCCTGTCTGCTCTCTCTCTCTCCCTCCCTGTTTGTCTCTCTCCCCCTCCCTGTCTGTCTCTCTCTCCGTCTCTCTCTACGCTCTACCTTCCTCTCCTCCCCTTTCTATTTTTATGTTACCTTCTACACTTCTCCTCTCCCATTGTCCCATCCGTCTCACGCTCTGTCTTCTCTCCTCCCTCCTTTACCCCTCCCCTCAGGCTCGTATGGAGCGGGACATGAGTAACAGGGAGATGTATGGTGTGGAGGAGACTGAGGAGGGGGCCGCAGGGCAGTGAGTTTGGGAAGAAGCAGAGGGAGGAGGCACGCAGAAGAAGTTTGGATCTCACCAGGAGTTCAAGGTGGAGGACCAACCCATGGATCCTCAAGGTCAATGGCAAGGCAGGGAAGAGGTGAGGCAGACACACACACACACACACACACACACACACACAACCACACACACACACACACACACACACACACACACAACAACCACACACACATCACAATGGCAAAGCAGGGAGGCAGTAGCGCTACCACACAGGCTTGAGCTTACCTTTACTTAGCTTTGGTGGTTCTCTCACATACTTACCAAGCCATACCTTTGTCTTTCTGTCGATCCGAGGGCAAGGAAGAACTCCCATATAGCCTAAACTAATCTTTATATCAACATGTTTCTCTCTCTGTTTCAGTTCAAGGGTACGAAGAAAGGGGGGCGTAACGGAGAATGCGTCCTACTACATCTTTACCCAGTGTCCCGACGGGCCTTTGAGGCCTTCCCCGTCAACGGTTGGTACAACTTCGTGCCCCAGGCCAAACACCGCACGCTAACCGCGCGAGGAGGCAGAGGAAGGAGTGGGCAGGTGAGGAGAGGGGGAGGGGACACAGGTGTGGGGAGAGAGACAGGAGAAGGGGAAATACTGAGGGAAAGAATAAAATAGGGGTTGCAAATTTCACTCCTCAGTAAAAACACTAGGGGGTAGATGTGGGGTAGGAGAGTAGAGAGAAAATGTGATGCTGACTCTCAAACACACACTTCCTCCCCCCCTCTCAGGAGGAACAAGGTGGTGAAACCACTTCAGCATCATGCTCCAGAGGCGCGCCTGCGGGAGCAGGAGAGAGGGCCGGACGATGACGACGAGGAGGCGAGAAGGGGGGGAAGAAGAAAAAAGAAGAAAGGAGGAAGAGGAGGGACCGTGCGCATTCATGACCTGGAGGATGACCTGGAAGCTGAGCAGTGATGAGAGTGACAGCAGTGGAGGAGAAAGGTAAGGAGAGAAGAGAGCTAAGAAGTGACAAGAGCAACAGTGGCGTGCGAGAAGGTTTGGGCTTTTTTTCTGATTCATCTTTCCTCGATCATTGCATCCTCTCGTCTGGACCTTCTCCAATACAGTTGAGAAGGAGGCGAGGAGATGGGATGTGAGGAGTCACAGAAGATCAACTGAGATGGAGTAGAGGAAAGTTGACAGCAGCCTTCTGTGGAGATGAGGAGAGAAGGATGGAGGGAGGGAAGAAAGGAGAGAAGGATGAAGGCTGGAAGGAGGAGAGTGATTGGAGGGCGGAGAGAAGGATGGAGGGAGGTGGAGAGGGAGGGAGGTGGAGATGGATGAGGAGGGAGAAGGGATGATGGAGGGAGGTGAGAGGGATGGATGGAGGGAGGTGAGAGGGATGGATGGAGGAGGGTGAGAGGGATGGATGGAGGGAGGTGGAAGAGGATGGATGGAGGGAGGAGAGAAGGGAGTGAGGGAGGAGAGAAGGAGTGAGGGAGGGAGAAGGATGGAGGGGAGGTGAGAGGGAGGAGGGAGGTGAGCCCAGTAATGATGAGAATGAAGGCAGATAGAAAGAGGCATGGAGTCATTCAAACCTCAAAAAAGCACAAGAAAGGATTTGGACACCCACCAATCAGATTGATCTGAAAATGGTACCTGGCAGTTAGAAACAGATCAGATTAGCATTTCTTGAACATTATTTTCTGAAAGACAATTAGAACAAAAATTGAAAGCTAGTTGATTGCACCCAAATTGGCCATTTCAATTGATAGGATTCATATAATATCCATAAATATAGTTCCCAACATCCGATATGGACCAAACTTTTCTTATCAATGATTAAGACGTGAGGAATCCAAACAAATGGTGTAAAGCCACCACAGACCCCCTTTAGTTGTCTGGACTTCACAGAGAGATACACACACAAAACACAATGAACACAGACCCCTTTAGTTGTCTGGACTTCACAGAGATACACACACAAAACACAATGAACACAGACCCCTTAGTTGTCTGGACMTCACAGAGATACACACACAAAACACAATGAACACAGATGGAATGTATTTATTTTTTGAAACAAATGTTTTCCATTGTAATTTGTGTAAACAACATGTAGGCTACAGCACAGTGTTTCTGATATATTGCGATATGATATCGATATTTAACAGTCAAAAAGCAACCGATATCAATGTGGATTATCCATGTCGGTACTCATCACTAGTATACAGTGTGTATGAACCACATCTCAATGTCTAAAATAATGGACAGTACATTTTACATGTTAAACTTTTGAATTGTTAGAAGGTGCATCTCTTTATGTTCTCTCTCTTCTCACCCCCTCTTCTTTTCCTCTCAGATGGAGACAGCAAGCCCAAGAAGAAAGAGGGGGATGTGAAGGGGAAGGGGAAGAAGAAAAAGAAGAAGAGGGGGAGTGACAGCGAGGCTAATGAGGACAGTGACGATGGAGACTTTGAGGGCCTGGAGGTGGACTACATGTCAGATGAGAGCAGGTGAGACACTCACAGATACACACACACACACACACACATACAGACTCACAGATAGACTCACAGATACACACACACACACACACACACACAGATACAGACTCAGAGATAAACTCACAGATACACACACAGACTCACAGATACACACACAGACTCACAGATACACACACACATACAGTGCATTCGGAAAGTATTCAGACCCTTTGACTTTTCGCACATTTTGTTAGGTTACAGCCTTATTCTAAAATGGTTCAAATAAATAAAAAAGTCCTCATCAGTCTACACACAATACCCCATAATGACAAAGCGAAAAGTTTTTTTAGAAATGTTTGCATAATTATTAAATATAAAAAACTGAAATACTTAGTATTCAGAGCCTTTGCTATGAAACTCAAAATTGAGCTCAGGTGCATCCTGTTTCCATTGATCATTTTATTTAACCAGGCAAGTTAGTTAAGAACAAATTCTTATTTACAATGACGGCCTACTCCGGCCAAACCCGGACGACGCTGGGCCAATTGTGCGCCGCCCTATGGGACTCCCAATCACGGCTGGTTGTGATACAGCCTGGAATCGAACCAGGGTCTGTAGTAATGCCTCTAGCACAGAGATGCAGTGCCTTAGACCGGTGTCGCCAATCAGGAGCCTCTCAAGCTCTTCAGGTTGGATGGGGAGCGTCGCTTCACAGCCATTTTCAGGTCTCCAGAGATGTAATGCACCAATTTGTAAGTCGCTCTGGATAAGAGCGTCTGCTAAATGACTTAAATGTAAATGTAATGTTCATCCTTGATGTTTCTACAACTTGATTGGAGTCCACCTGTGGTAAATTCAATCAATTGGACATGATTTGGAAAGGCACACGCCTGTCTATATAAGGTCCCACAGTTGATGGCGCATGTCAGAGCAAATACCAAGCCATGAGGTTGAAGGAATTGTCCTTAGAGCTCCGAGACAGGAATTGTGTCGAGGCACAGATTTTGGGAAGGGTAACAAAATGTCTGAGGCATTGAATGTCCCCAAGAACAAAGTGACCTCCATCATTCTTAAATGGAATAAGTTTGGAACCACCAAGACTCTTCCTAGAGCTGGCGCGCCGGCCAAACTGAGCAGATTCTTGGTCAGGGAGTTGACTAAGAACCCAATGGTCACTCTGAAAGAGCTCTTGAGTTCCTCTGTGGAGTTTACTAAGGCACCTAAAGGAATCACAGACCATGAGAAACAATATTCTCTGGTCTGATGAAACCAAGATTGAACTCTTTGGCCTGAATGCCAAGCGTCACATCTGGAGGAAACCTGGCATCATCCCTACGGTGAAGCATGTTGGTGGCAGCATCAATGCGGTGCGGGATGTTTTTCAGCGGTAGGGACTGTGAGACTAGTCTGTATCGAGGGAAAGATGACCTGAGCACAGAGAGATCCTTGATGAAAACCTGCTCCAGAGCGCTCAGGACCTCAGACTGGTGCGACGGTTAAACTTCCAACAGGACAACGACCCTAAGCACACAGCCAAGACGACGCAGGTGGCTTCGGGACAAGTCTCTGAATGTCCTTGAGTGGCCCAGCCAGAGCCCGGACTTGAACCTGATTGAACATCTCTGGAGACCTGAAAATAGCTGTGAAGTGACGCTCCGCATCCACCTGACAAGAGAGTTTGAGAGGATCTGCAGAGAAGAATGGGAAACTCCTCAAATACAGGTGTTGTAGCATCATACCCAAGAAGACTTGAGGCTGTAATCGCTGCCAAAGGTGCTTCAACAAAATACTGAGTAAAGGGTCTGAATACATATGTAAATGTGATATTTCAGGAATTTTATTTTATGAAATTTCTAAAAACCTGTTTTTGCTTTGTCATTATGGAGTTTTGTGTAGATTAATGAGGGGGGGYAACGATTTAATCACCCCTTTTTGATCCATTTTAGAATAAGACTGTAACGTAATAAAATGTGGAGAAAGTCAAGGGGTCTGAATACTTTCCGAATGCACTGTACACCAGAACTTCCATTGACAGCTGTAGGGTCACACACCAGAGACACTTGTAGAGCCATACACACAAACACTTCCTGCAACCGTTCGTTTATTTTCTCACATCTGTTTCTCTTTCATCCTTTCCTCGCTCTCTCGCTCCTTACTCCCTTGATCCTGCAGTTCAGAGGAAGAGGCCGGCGAAGAGAAGGCCAAGTCCAATAAAGAGGCCGTTCCCAAAGGTCAGAGGGCACCCCCATGGCAACAATACAACGTGTTCATGTGTGTGAATTCTAAGAACTTTAACTCTGTTCACAGGAATTGACGAGGCATCGGAGAGTGAGGAAGAGAGRGAGGAGGAGAAACAGAACGAGGAAGAGGGGAAAGAGGAGGAGGAGGAAGAAGAAGGGAAGAAGACCCCAGTCCAGACGAAGAAGAAGAGAGGTAGCAGTTTTTCTTCTTTAGAGTCTTTACTGATCAGGTATCACAAGGAAGTGGCAAGATTGAACCCACGGAAATATACTGTGTTTTTGTTGAAGGGGGCTATTATGTGATAATGTTGTGTGTGTTTCAGACAGCAGCGGTGAGTCGGACACTTCGGAGGACAGCGACATCGATGGAGAGGCAGCCTCCGCTCTCTTCATGGTGGTGTGTGTGTGTGAGAGTGTTAGTTTGTGTGTGGTCCCTTTTGTAGTGCCACTGTTCAATGTCAACCCCACTTTCCCTGTCTTTCTCGCAGAGATGGAGTCTTGATATCGTGTTCTTGATCTGGGTTACGGTGCCCAAGATCTGTGGCTTTTCTAAAAGTCTTGAACAAGACTCTGGTAGTTGATGAACCTGATACCATATTTTGTAGTTTCTATGTGGCACAAAAGGGGTGACACACCACACAATTCCCAGGGTATCTTGCTTCCCTAGTGTGGCAGCAGTCTGGGCACAAAAACGGGCCTTTTTAACCCTTTGATGTGGTTGGTGTTGGTCTGGCTCTCTATCTTGGTTTTCCACATTTCAACTGGTCTTGGTGTGATAATGTCTGCAAACACTGGGTCTTTCTTGGTCTGGATCTTGAGAGGTTGAGTGACTCTCGTGGACTTTGCTCTTGACTACCACTCTTGACATTCCCCATTTCCTCGCTATCCCCCCCAGAAGAAGCGTACTCCTCCTAAGCGCGGTGGTGGGCGTGGCTCTGGAGGCAGCTCCAGGACTGGCAGTCGCCCTGGAACACCGTCCATAGACTCRGCCTCCACCTCCAACACACTCCGAGCCGCCGCTAGCAAACTGGAGCAAGGTACACACACGCATGCACTCACACACACATTTTCACAGATGGGAAATAGATATTTATATTTAATCTTTTCATCTATATTTACATATTCACAGGATCTGAACGTCTTATTTTGTTTGTGGTACCTTAAGGCTATGTGTGACCTCAGCACTGCATGCTAACTCTTCTTGATTGAACAATAAAGGGTTGTTAAAACTGTCTCCGTCACCCTGCTCCCTCCCTCTCTCCCCTCACAGGTAAGAGACATGTGGTGGGTGGTAGCTCTGAGTCTCCAGCTGCCAAGAGGCTGAAGATGGAGTCCAGCAGTACGGCTGTCACCACCCAGAGTCCTGCCCCCTCAGGGAAGAGCACGCCACAGCCCCCCTCAGGGAAGAGCACGCCACAGCCCCCCTCAGGAAAATCAACCCCCAGTTCCAGGTATATTCCTCTTCAATCTCTCCTGTTTGTTCACTTTTCTCACCCTTACCCTCTTTCTAGCTCACACACACTCTCGTTCTTTCTAGCTCACACACACTCTCGTTCTTTCTAGCTCACACACACTCTCGTTCTTTCTAGCTCACACACACTCTCGTTCTGTCGCCCTCTTTTCACTGTCCTCTCCCACAAGCACTGTCCTTCTTCTTATTCTCTCCCCCTGGTTTTTTTGTCCCACTCTCCATCCTGCCTCTCCACAGTGACGTTCAGCTGACGGAGGAGGCGGTGCGCCGCTACCTGATCCGGAAGCCCATGACCACCAAGGACCTGCTGAAGAAGTTCCAGACCAAGAGGACTGGCCTGAGCAGCGAGCAGACGGTCAACGTCCTGGCCCAGATCCTCAAACGCCTCAACCCCGAGAGGAAGAACGTCAACGACAAGATGCACTTCTACCTCACCGAGTAAACCGGGCTCGTGTTCATTAGGGCATGCGTTTTCAAAATGGAAAATGAGTCCATGTTCCTCTTTCATGCCCTTTGGTGCCTAATGAACGTGACCCAGGGAGGAGGTGAATAGGAGAGGAAGAGCATGAGATGCTCCTCATTAATTGAGCAGCGGAAGGAGGAGAAGAATAGAACAGGGTCCTTGGAAGAGTGGAATAAGGTAGAAAAGAAAAGTGTTARGCAACTGTGATTTGAGATGCGYTGTAAACTAGCTTCAATATCTGTCTCTAGAAATGGTTTGAAGTCAACTGTACCTGTGGCAGTCCTTTCAGGTCAAATAACTTACTCTTACAAGATATAGGTTTATCAATGAATTAGGCAGATGTAAAGGTATCAATGAAAACATTCCGTGTAGATCTTGCCTGCCGACTCATCTCCCACCACAAACCACTGGATTCAACAAGACAAGTGTGGGTTATTTTGTACGAATTGCCGTATCTCCCCAGGCCTCTATTTCTCATTTTAGAATGGTCTTTTTTGTTTATTTTCATTTGTAATAAAAACCCTGCTGTTGCCGTGGCTGGTCTCCTTGTCATGTTTCTGGTTGGTTTGCATAATTATAAGCAGAACACTGGACAATGATGTCAAACATCTTAAGGCTTTTCAATGAAGACACACTAATACTATTAGAGGTTATGACAGAAGTCTACTGTGCTTTCCAGTGGATTCATTGGAAATCTACTTTGCAGCAACTGTTGTGTATGTACTTACTTGGATAAGAGTAGTGTGTACTTCAATGACAGTCTACTGTTGGCCTGTACTGTGGTTGTGTAGTAGAGAAACCATGTTAAGCAGAAGTCATTCKTCATTATTCAGCATGACATGACAGGTGTAGGCTTATTAATGTTACACCTGCTTCTTCCTCTCCTGAGGAAAATGACTTGATGTGCCAAGTAGAGTAAAATATACTGATGGCACWTCTGCCCGTTTATTAATGGAGCGATTACTGGCAGATCCCAAATGATCTTGGTCTTCTCACTGTTATCGTCAAACTTTGTTGACATTTGAAACTGTCGTGTGACTCCTAAAAACCTGCTTCTTCCTGTCCTGTTTCTACTATTTATTGATTTTATTTTTTACAGTGAGGTGGAGCGACAGTGATGTCCTAATTCTCAAGATTCTTCAGGAAGTTGACTTTATATTAGTGTCTGATGGCTCTACATAGGTTGGCCCATTCTATGTTCATCCCAGATAAATCACATGGGGTGTCTATCTTCTTTTAACACAAACCAGTATTATGATCTGCAGTGTCTGGACCGAGGCCAGTGAATGATGAGAAACAGTTGGCTCCAATGTTTAGATCCAMMCTACTTTACTGTAGGCTTCTACTTGTTTTGTAGTGAGAAAACATTTCATACAGTATCACTCAACGACTGACACCTCATTCTAACATCAAGAAAAAGCCCATTCATATTTTTGTCAATATTATCACAATAGATCATACATTCAACTATATATTTTAGATATTAAATTAAAATAATGTGATGTATTTGAGTGTAAACACATTACCCTGCAGTATTGCTCATAGTAACTGGTAGTCATACTGTAGGTGATCAGGTGGCTGGACCAGTTCAGCCACCATCAGGGAAGGACACTAATCAGGGATTGACCTTAAGGGTTCCCTATTGCCTGGAGCAATTGAGCTGAGCAGTCGGGCAAGTTGAACCTGCTCTGGGGTTTCCCCAGGTGATTTTTCTGGTTCCTCCCCATTTTTAAGTGATTGACGGACAATTTATGCATCCAGACAAGTTGAACCTGCTCTGTGGTTGCCCCATTAGGCAGGGATTTTTTAAAACTGAATTTCAGTAGCCTAACATAGGGGCTACACTTAAAAAATGTTGGTCCTGCTACACAGGAAGCATAACTTTTGGTCAGGGCGAGCAGAAGCGCCAGACAATACTATACCCTATTGCTCTCGGTTGTGAGCTGTGCGTCTAAATCTAAGTCTCCCAGAGCCGGTATGCTTACAACCAGGTTGTAGAAGGGTCTCTGCTCTGCAAAAGTACGCATCCAAACTGATTGTTTTGCTTCCTAGCATGCTAGCAGACACCCATAAACTTCCAATCATTGCGCTAACGCTAGTTAGCATTGGCTCACAAAACTACCTCTAAGTTCCTTCATACTGGACATAGAGACATAAAAATGGTATCCAGGAGTTCAACAGACTCTGGGGAAGTAGATAATGGGCCTCATTGCCAAAATCCCAAAGTATCCATTTAAGTGACAATTTTGCTTGTAAACAACTACTTTAACATTTTCTGTCAAGTGACGTAATCATCAGGCAACCAACAAAAAATACTGCTGTCCAATGGGCAAGAGCCTTTCAAACCTTAATGTCAATCCCTGACATCAACGGTGCAAATAGAGGAAAAGGGATCCAAATGGTTTCCAGACAGTTCTGGGGGAGAACAACAAGGTGGGGTATTGTGAGTGCAGAAATTGTGAGTGCTGTGTGCCTTTACTTCATGCCCACTGATCTGACAGAACTTAACCGGCCATATGGTGAAACCTATCCAGAACTTTCACTTATCAGTTGACATGAAGGCAAGGACACAAGACCAGGAAGGCACAGTAGTAGTATTGGGACTAGCCCTCGTCTTTTTCATTAAACAATATTCATGTCTCGATCTTCATGGTTCGGGCTATGTCGTAGTTGTTCACGAACCAATCACAGGTCTTCTTGATACCTGTAGGGGAGCAGAGACACAGTCAGTAATCTATGGATACTGTGCATTTTGGAAGAGTGGTTTAATCACTGTGAACGCTCCTTCATCATAATCATAAACGACCAATAACCAGATAGGTATCAAATATCATGCTGTAATGCGTCTGTGTTATTTACAAGGCAACTAATTCCAACTACAATATTGAGTTGTTTTCTGGACAGGAAATAGAACCCTCAATATTTGGATCTCGGACCTTCAGAGAGCGGCGTGAAGGTGAAGTCAGGGAGGTAGCGTCGAAGCTTGGCGTTGCTGGCCGTCTTCTTCATCTGACCGTCTGACTTGCTGGTGTCGAACTGATGTCATAGGTCAAGGGCCACAAAAGGCAAAGCACAGGGAGATGGCATAGTTACAGTGCAACGGATATGGGGGGGTAGCCAGTCCGAGTGGGCTTTTAATGTACTACATCTGTACGTCTGTCAGTCCAACAGGTGTAATGACTCTACATGTGGTTGCTGGTGTTGTACTAAGGATCTACTAGATTGGTTCTAGACACTGATCAAGGTCAAATTTGAATAATGGTTAAGGTAAGGAATTGGGGAAGATACGCTGATCCAGATCTGTGCCTAGGGCAACTCCTATCAGGCGTACACAGCCTGTGGAAGGATACAACTATTTGACCTTTGAAGTCCAGGGCATCTGCAATCATCTCTACGGCTCCTTGATGGGGAGCTCCTCTCCTCCCCCACTGTGAGAGACAAGGTCAAAGGAGCTTGGTCCAGTTACATATGTACACACACACACATTGACTATCACACACACACACACCACACCACCAAGAGAATGATGGGGTCATCTCATCATACTCCGCAGCACCCAGAGGAACAGACGTGCTACATCCTGAGAAACACACAAACATATCTGACATTTGCGCCAGCACACACACACACACACACACACACACACACACACACACACACACACACCACACACACACACACACACACCACACCACACACACACACACAACACACACACACACACACACACACACACACACACACACACACACACCACCACACACACACACACACAGAGTAATTCACTAAACATACCAGAGAGTAGATGAATTGTCTCCTGGGTGTTCCGGAGCCCCACACCTGTAGCGGGGTTCCCTCCTCTGTTACAAGGAGAGTAGAAAGGATAAGTGTTTTGTATCTGTCTGTCTGTGTGTGGTCAAATCAAATCAAATTGTATTGGTCACATACACATGGTTAGCAGATCTTAATGCGAGTGTAGCGAAATGCTTGTGCTTCTAGTTCTGACAGCGCAGTAATATCTAACAATAATCTACACACAACTACCTTATACACACAAGTGTAAAGGAATGAATAAAATATGTACATATAAATATATGGATGAGCGATGGCAGTGCGGCATAGGCAAGATGCAGTAGATGGTATAGAATACAGTATATACATATGGATGAGTAATGTAGGATATGTAGACATTATTAAAGTGGCGTTATTTAAAGTGACTAGTGATACCTTTATCAAATCCATTTATTAAAGTGGCCAGCGATTTAGTCTGTATGTAGGCAGCAGCCTCTCTATGTTAGTGAATGCTGTTTAACAGTCTGATGGCCTTGAGATAGAAGCTGTTTTTCAGTCTCTCTGCCCCAGCTTTGATGCACTGTACTGACCTCGCCTTCTGGATGATAGCGGGGTGAACAGGCAGTGGCTCGGGTGGTTGATGTCCTTTTTGGTCTTCCTGTGTAGGTGTAGGGTGTGTAAGTGTAGGTGTAGGTGTGAGGTGTGTGTGTGTGTGTGTGTGTGTGTGTGTGTGTGTGTGTGTGTGTGTGTGTGTGTGTGTGTGTGTGTGTGTGTTGTGTGTGTGTGTGTGTGTGTGTGTGTGTGTGTGTGTGTGTGTGTGTGTGTTTTGTTTGTGGTGTTACTTACTTTTAGCAGCATATGTCTTATGCATGAGTGCCGAGAGCACGTGACCATTTTCAAAGTTGAAGTTGTCATAGGGACCATACACGTTAGTGGGATTACGGCGGTGTAGCGGCGCCCATGCTGCGCAAAGTATCCCCTGTTGTCAATCAAGTCCCACACACACACACACACACACGTTGTGGTTAGAACATTAATGACCCACTCCAGCTATTTTTTAAAACAATATTCTAAGTACACATACAATACAAGGTACAAACCCAAGGGTAGATTTTTTGGGACAAATAGTTTTTTTTTTACACAATGGCGAAATTCAAGGAGTTGGCAATTCAAGGGGCGTTAGTCTGATGGATGCATACCGATGTCATCGGCCTTCCTTCTTGCTTCCCAGAACAATAGCAGAGCAATAGAGGTTCCTTGGAAGTTGTGGGAACATATGTTTTTGGTTTCCCATTGGTTCTGGGAACAAAAGCCTAAGTTTCCTGACCGGTGAAGCTGACTTTTTTTACATTCTGARAACATTCATTTTTTGGTTGCAGGGACGTTCTGAGAACGTTTTACAATGATTCTCTGAAAGTTTTCCTGGGAGGTTTTATTAATGTTCTGATAATGAAATTATAGGTTATTTGAAGGTAATTAAATAATGTTCTGAGAACATGTTTCAATAAGACTTTTAATAACACTGCTAACTTAGGTTAACTGTTTTGAACACCAAGCACAGATGGGACACATGGAAATGAAATTGCTTAGGCATTAATCATGCAAACACATCTCTTTTTTTATTGTCACAACGAGCCTATAAGATTTGAACCTTTGATCTTCTGTTTGCTATCCATGGAATCAGTCCACTGCGCCACCAGGTTGGAGCTAGCAAGCCATGTTTTTTTAGCTCTTACAAAGCTGTGTATTTTAGTCTATTCAAACAGACCCCATTTCAAAGGAAACAAGCGCTCATAAAGATCAGGTGTGGCCAATTAGTGGGTGTGGCCACTTCCTGAACTCACTTAACAAGATAGAGGATAGAGAGAGTTTTGTTGACGCTGAGAACGGAATGTATTTGTTAATAAATAAACATTTTAGAACGCTCTTGTTGTTTTAATGGAAAGTTTTCTTAATGTTCTGAGAATATTACYAAATAGAACCATGAGGAAACCTGTAGGAAACGTTACGCTGAAATTCTGAAATTCCCACAGAAGAACGTTGTTTCTTAACTTTCTGAGAGCATAACTTTAAATAGAACCACSAGGAAACCTGTAGGAAATGTTATGCTAAAGTACTGAAATTCCCACAKAAGAAACAYATGGTTCTCAGAACMTTATGTGCKAGCTGGGCTGTGCCATATAATGAAGGGCCTGCACCAGCTACTGAAATGMATCTTTTGTTAAGTTCATCAGGTGATAAATGAGGTGCTAGGGAGGCTGGAGTGGGTCTTTCAACTGTGTGCTAATGTACCTGCTCAGGTAACAGATTAGTCACCAGCTCACCTGTTCTGAATATCAATCATTCTTTTGGCATGTGAGTAGCCAAAGTTTGAGTCATGTGGAGGCCCATTGTGGATCTGTGGGAAGGGGAAGAAAGCATGAGTGATCATACACCAGCTTTTATTAAAAATCACACTTCGGCAGGGCAGAGGGTCCCAAACATACAGTAGTTCTACTGTCACTGGGCACATACTAGGTTGAGTCCCAAATGGCACCCTAAACTGTTGAACTCCTACTTTTGACCAGGGTCATTGGGGCTCTGGTTAAAAATAATGTACTATATAGGGAATTGGGTGCCATTTGATGCCACCATAGTATTTTAGTATTAAGGTTAAACACAACATGCTCTCATTGATATGGTCTTACTGGTTGTTCAACTAACCATGCTCTCATCGATAGGGTATGTGGTCTTGTCAGGAAAGATGCAGCTGGACAGACAGGACACCACCTTGGTGACGCCCTTTCGTGAGACGTCTGCAGCACGTTGTCATTGATGCGAAGGTTGTCCCTCTTGTGTGAAGGCAAAACACTGTGGTCTCAATTCAATAAAACCTGTATTGCGACTTTACACAATAACTTGTTTTTACACAAATGAATCCAAAGAATGCGTTTGGAGACAGTGATAAGAAGCCGCCCTGTAAACACTCCTCACTAACACCCCGTCCGTGACGAGCACGCACATCGGCTCAGCCTTCGTCTGCGAAACCATCTCTCACTCTGATCACTCTGACTTTTATTTTTTCAGTTGTGATATTCACATACTGTTATTACGCTTTAGCCCGTCATTGTAAATACGAATTTGTTCTTAACTAACTTGCCTAGTTAAATAAAGATTTTTAAAAAATATATAAAAAATAAACAGATGGATTAATACACTTTTGTAATTAAGATGAATACATTTGCCAACAAAGTCACTGTGTAAACTTATCTTTGATAAGTTCAATTGAATTTCAGCCTAAGTAGTTGCCCGGCCAGGCAAACATGGACATTTATATTTAGGTCATTTAGCAGAAGACCTTTTCCAGAGCTGCTTCCAGTCGGTGCATTCAACCGGTAGCTAGATAAGACAAACCATTTCACRGACTGGCCTTTAGGCAGTTCAGCCAAAATGTCAGATGGGCTGGTTCCATYTTCAGCCCATCAGCCTGTCTAAGTTGGGGGTTTTGTGCAGAATTATCATTATTTGGTTAACAATTGGAGCCGCCAGGCAAAAAATGGGCCAGTGAGTTAGAAATGCCCGCTCCGTATTTCTAGTCCCATCCCTGATTGAACAAATGTAGTTTGGGACAGAAACGTATAGCCTAGGTATTGAAACAAACTGGGTATTTAGGTAAGCTCACCAGAAAGTGTAGGTTCTCCTTCATGTGAAGATAGAGTCCTCCCACCTTGGCAGCCAGGTGGATGACATGGGTGGGCCGATACTTCTCAAACACTGCTCTTGTCTGTTGTAGATCTCTGGCAGAACAACTGTCATCATCATCACCATCATCCCATTTAATGGGAAACACATCAATCTCATAAAAGTATACATGCACAAATGTAATTAGCTGAACATTTAATGTGGTCCCAACAGGAACTATATAGAAACTATATCTATATACTGTATCTATGTATCCATCAATCTATATTTCTATAGAATATAATATAAAATAATAGAATAGCAGAGAATAGAATAGAATATTTTTTCCATTAGTTAACTTATTTGGGGAATTTATTTGATCTATTTCGTTCCTGTTGGAACCACAAAACCAGCCCCAGATGTAAAAGGGTCATAACAGGAATTCATACAGAGCAACATGACATGCTGGTGTTTCTCGGGCATGAAGAATATGGGATCATGGCATTTCTTGTATATAGGCTAGGACCAAGCCTCAGACCAGCTCTGCTGAGAATATGAAGTTCATGTGACATAACTTACACGAGGTTGGCCTCTTTGGAGGACAGGAAGGTCCACTGCTCGCCCTCGAGACAGCCGCCTTCCTGTTTCACCACGTGCTCGATGGCCTTCCCGACCAATCCGGATCCGCCCGTGACGAGCACGCGCATCGGCTCAGTCTTCGTCTGCGAATCCATCTCTCACTCTGATCAAAGAATGCTAACTTTTATTTTTCAGTTGTGATATTCACATACTGTTATTACGCTGTAGCCCTAAACAAAGTAGGCTGATATGAATGACAGTGTGATCATGGCCCTATTTATAGCCTACTTTAAAACGTAATAATTATGTTGTTGTTTTTTTTACATTTAGGCTAATAAGGAATTAATCAAATATATGCTACACAACATCAAACGCAAGTTGAAAGGTATTAACACGACTTTCCGTTTCAAATACATGGTCATTGTGCTATTTTTTTATTCATGGAGTCGACTTTTTGTATTATTTCTACTACTAACATTATTGACTTTGCTTTGAAATAAATTCATTTGACATATTATAGAGCAAGGGGATGAATGGATATACAAGGTTAATATGTAGCTAAACAAAGGATAACAAACAGCCTCGCCATATCGACATATATTCTCATTTTAAAATATACAATAGTTTAATCTGAAATGTGAAAAAAGTTAGCAGCTATATTTCAAAAACAGTACCTTTATTACATAAATCAGATTGCATATAGCTACAAACTGGACATTATGGTAGAAAGCAACAAAAGTATGCCTAGAAAGAATGAAGTCGTCGAAAGAAAATGCTAATAATATTTAAATATATGTGCTATAAGACAAACCATTTTAGAGATAATAATTGCAAATATTATCGGGTATCAATTTGGGGGCTATGAATATAAAATAAAAAAGTTCAAACGTAAAAAAATAGAAAACAGAATATTTATACATTAGGCTAATAAGGAGTTAAATTAACATGAATATGATCAAAAATAAAGCAAATAAACGGCAAAATGTTAAATGTATTAAAACAAACAATGGCTAACAAGAATAGCTAACATGTTTTCGGTTTCAATTTTACGTATTTCTTAGCTTGGTTTTAGCTGATGTGCTTGGGCGAAACCTATATACTTGATTATCATCTGAGGCGAGAACAAGAGTAAGCTTATGTATCTTATCTATCT
>NW_019946533.1:40429-47292 GCF_002910315.2 Salvelinus sp. IW2-2015
AGTTTACCTGTAGGCTACTACTCTTCAGGTAGAACGCTTTTTCTCTAAGATGTAGCTCCCCGTAGCGGTATAAATGCGACTACACTATCCCAGTTTATCGCACCATCACTCACGTAACACATTAAGAAAACATCAGGACTGTTAAGATAGGTTTGCTGGAAAAATATGTTTTCCCCACCATAAATTTAATATAACTTCTGTCTGGTACCTGTATAGGCGATTTTACCGCATTTATGGTCTTGACTCTATATTGCAATATTTTATGGCGTTGTACCAGATCCGCACTACATAACAAATTCAGTATAGACTCCTAAAACATTTTGATAAAACCATATCAATTCATTCCTTAATTAAAATATACTGACACAAGTATATTAAAAAAATATATATTCTACTATCTTTGTTTCAAAGTTGCGGCATTGTATCCAACATAGGGCTATATAGGCAGGCAAATAACTTTTAATATTAGAAACAGAACAATTTGACCCACTGAATAATATACCATGACGTGTATGATTGACTAGAGAAAAAAAATCCCCACTGTAAAGAGCCAGGTATCGTGACATTGCACCACAGTGCTAAGCAGTTCCACATTAGGATTGGAATTCCCTCGCCCCCCACCTTCTCTGTCATTTGCAGATTACAGAGCTATTTTCACACAGGATATACCATTATGTCTGAATGCTAGAACTGCTCTAAAGTCATAAAGCATGCAGTTCCTATTTCCTAATAAAAACACACAAATATCATGATATTATCACAAGGTGCCAATTTACATTTATACAAAGTATTTTTTCTGCATGGCTAAGCATAAAAAAATCCCCACTGTAAAGAGCCAGGTATAGTGACTTTGCACCACCAGGTATAGTGACTTTGCACCACCAGGTATAGTGACTTTGCACCACATTAGGATTGGAATTCGTGTTGCTGAGTTGTGGTAATGCTGCAGTAAATGTACATTATCCCAGGGGCGTTGGCAGTCACAATGTAAGTAACCTAATTTATGTCCCTATAACTCCCCTGAATGCCTCTGTTGATCCTACATCTATTGTATACAGTAATCATATGCCTCTGAACCAGTTATACTGAGGCACTGAGGCAGTGTGCCCTAGTAGGAAGTCCGGTGTGTGCAGCTCACCGTGCACCTTCAGCTCCAATATAAATAACATTGACATGTCTCCTTCTGATAAGCATCCCAGAAAAGTGCTAAAAATATCCCACATTAACATATAGTGCCTTCGGAAAGTATTCAGACTCCTTGACAATTACGTTACAGCTAAAATTGATTATAGAAAACAAAATCCTCAGCAATCCTACACCAATACCCTTAATGACAAAGCGAAAACAGGTTTTTCGAAATTTTACCAAATGTATTAAATAGAAAACAGAAATACCATATTACATAAGTATTCACACCCTTTTGTATGACACTCGAAATTGAGCTCGGGTACATCCTGATTACATTGATCATCCTTGGATGTTTCTACAACCTGTGGTAAATTCAATTGATTGGACATGATTTGGAAAGGCACACACCTGTCTATATAACATCCCACAGTTGACAGTGCATGTCAGAGCAAAAACCAAGCCATGAGGTCGAAGGAATTGTACGTAGAGCTCCGAGACGGTTTGTGTCGAGGCAGAGATCTTGGGAAGGTTACCAAACATTTCTGCAGCATTGAAAGTAACCAAGAACACAGTGGCCTCCATTGTTCTTGGAACCACCAAGATTCTTCCTTGAGCTGGCCGCCGGCCAAACTGAGCAATCAGGGGAGAAGGGCCTTGGTCAGGGAGATGACCAAGAACCCCATGGTCACTCTGACAGAGCTCCAGAGTTCGTCTGTGGAGTTGGGAGAACCTTCCAGAAGGACAACCATCTCTGCAGCAGTCCACCATTCAGTATGGTAGAGTGACTAGACAGAAGCCACTCCTCAGTAAAAGGCACATGGCAGCCCGCTTGGAGTTTACAAAAAGGCACCTAAAGGACTCTCAAACCATGAGAAACAAGATTTTCTGAACAAGATTTTCTGACACATCCTTCGGTGAAGCATGGGGGGGGGGGGGGGGGGGGCAGCATCATGCTGTGGGATGATTTTCAGCAGCAGGGACTGGGAGACCAGTTAGGATTGAGACAAAGATGAACGGAGCAAGGTACAGAGAGATCCTTGATGAAACCCTGCTCTAGAGCGCCCAGGACCTCACACTGGGTAGAAGGTTCACATGCCAACAGTACAATGACCCAAAGCACACAGCCAAGACAACGCAGGAGTGGCCCAGCCAGAGCCTGGACTTGAACGCGATGGAACATCTCTGGAGAGACATGAAAATAGCTGTGCAATAAAGTTCCCCATCCAACCTGACAGAGCTTGAGAAGATCTGCAGAGATTAATGGGAGACACTCCCCAAATACAGGTGTGCCAAGCTTGTAGTGTCATACCCAAGAAGACTCSAGGCTGTACAGAGTACTGAGTAAAATGTCTGAATATTTATGCAAATGTAATATTTAATTTTTTTATGTAAAAATAAGTAAACACTTCTAATATCCTGTTTTTGCTTAATCATTATGGGGTATTGTGTGTGGATTGGCAAGGGGGAAAACTATTTAATACATTTTAGAATAAGGCTGTAACATAACAACATTTGGAAAAAGTCAAGGGGTCTGAATACTTTCCACTTTCCGTATGTAGCCTAAGAATCAAGGTTCATGAAATCAATAACTTGCTAGTAAGAAATGGCATTCATTTTCTGACTATCTCTGAAACTCACTTAGATAATACCTTTGATGATACAGTGGTATCAATACATGTTTATAACATCTACAGAAAAGACAGATATGCCAATGGGGGCGGTGTTGCTGTCTATATTTTGATGAGGATATTTAGAGCCACATTTCTGTAAAGCTTACAGAGGATCTCATGTTGAAGTACAGTTGAAGTCTGACTCTTTTGGGTAAAACACTGTGGTAAATCCTCATTGGAAACACCTAAAACTCACCCAAAGCCTATTTTTGTGGGTAGCTGCTATAGACCACCAAGTGCTAACAGTCAGAATCTGGGTAATATGTGTGAAATGCTTGATAATGTATGTGATATCAACAGAGAGGTATATTTTCTGGGTGGCCTTAATATTGACTGACTTTCATCAAGATGCACACAAGAAAATGTTTAAAACTGTAACTAGTGCCTGCAACCTGGTTCAGGTCATCAGACAACCTACCAGGGTATTTAAAAACAGCACAGGAATGAAATCGATATGTATTGATCACATGTTTACTAACGCTGCAGAACTCTGCTATAAAGCAGTGTCCAGATCAATCAGATGTASTGTTCACAATATAGTAGCCATATCTAGGAAAACCAAAGTTACAAAGGCTGGGCCTAATATAGTGTATCAGAGGTCATACAATACGCTTTGTAGTGATTCCTATGTTGATGATGTAATATTTACTGGTCTGTGGTGTGTAATGACAAGCAACCAGACACTTGACACATTTATGAAATTGATAATTCCCGTTAGCTAAATCCAAGCATGCACCCATTAAGAAATGACTGTAAAACATGTTAAATCCCTGTGGATTGATGAGGAATTGAAAAATGGTATGGTTGAGAGGGATGAGGTAAAAGGAATGGCAAATAAGTTTGGCTACACAACGATTGGCAAACGTACAAAAAAATTGAGAAATCATGTGACTAAACTGAATAAAAAGAAGAAGAAACTAAACTATGAAGCAAGATAAGTGATATAAGAATGATAGTAAAAAGCTTTGGAGCACCTTAAATTACATTTTGGCAAAAAGGCAATCTCAGCTCCATCATTCATTGAATCAGATGGCTCATTCATCACAAACCCACTGATAACTACTTTAATTATTATTATTTTTTAATCGGCAAGATTAACAATTTGCATGACATGCCAGCAACAAACGCTGTCACTACACATCCAAGTATAGCTAACCAAATTATGAAAGACAAGCGTTGTAATTTTGAATTCCAAAATGTGAGTGTGAAAGAGTGAAAAAATGTCTATCAACAATGACAAGTCACTCGGGTCTGACAACTTTGATGGAAAATTACTGAGGATAATAGGGACGATATTAACTCCTATTTGCCATATCGTCAATCTAAGCCTACAAGAAAGTGTGTGCCCTCAGGCCTGGAGGGAAGCAAAATTAATTCCGCTACCCAAGAATGTAAAGCCCCCTTTACTGGCTCAAATAGCCAACCAATCAGCCTGTTACCAAACCTTACTAAACGTTTGGAAATATCGTTTTTGACCAAATACAATGCGAATTTACAGTAAACAAATTGACAGACTTTCAGCACGCTTATAGGGAAGGACATTCAACACGCATGGCACTATACAAATGACTGATGATTGGCTGAGAGAAATTGATGATAAAAAGATTGTTCAAGCTGTTTTGTTAGACTTCAGTGCGGCTTTAGACATTATCGATCATAGTCTGCTTCTGGAAAAACGTATGTTATGGCTTTACACCACCTGCTATATTGTGGATAAGGAGTTACCTGTCTACAGAACACAGAGGGTGTTCTTTAATGGAAGCCTCTACAACATAATCCAGGTAGAATTAAGAAAACCCAAAAAAAAAAACAGGAATTACCCAGGTCAGCTGTCTAGGCCCAAAACTTTTTTTCAATCTTCACTAATGACATGTCAGTGTGTCTATGTATGCATATGACAAAACTTTACACAACAGCTATTATAGCAAGTGAAATTACTGCAACACTTAACGAAGAGCTGCAGTCAGTTTCAGAATGGGTGGCAAGAAATAAGTTAGTCCTAAATATTTCAAAAACTAAAAGCATTGTTTTTGGGACAAATCATTCACTAAACATCAACGAAATCTTGTAATGAATAATGTGGAAATTGAGCAAGTTGAGTTGACAAACCTGGATTGTTAACTGTCATCTCAAAACATGTTGATGCAACAGTAGCTAAAATGGGAAGAAGTCTGTCTGTAATAAAGCGCTGCTYTGCCTTAACAACACTGTCAATAAGGCAGGTCCTGCAGGCCCGAGTTTAGTTGCACCTGGGCTACTGTCCAGTCGTTTGGTCAGGTGCCACGAAGAGGRATTTAGGAAAATTACAATTGGCTCAGAACAGGGTGGCATGGCTGGCCCTTAAATGTACTAGGAGAGCTAACACTATTAATATGCATGTCTCTCATGGCTCAAAGTGGAGGAGAGATTGACTTGATCACTACTTGTTTTTGTAAAAAGTATTGACATACTGAATGTACCGAGCTGTCTGTTTAAACTACTAGCACACAGCTCAGACACCCATGCATACCCCACAAGACATGTCACCAGAGGTCTCTTCACAATCCCCAAGTCAAGAACAGACTATGGGAGACGCACAGTGCTACATRGAGYYATGRCKACATAGAACTATTCCACACCAGGTAACTGATGCAAACAGTAGAATCAGATTTTWAAAAACAGATACAAATACACCTTATGGAACAGCGGGGACTGTGAACAGACACACACAGACACTGACACACGTATACACATAACACACGCACACTACACACATGTACAAATGGATTTTGTATTGTAGATATGTGGTAGTAGAGAAGTGGCCTGAGGGCACACACTTAATGTGTTTTGAGGGGAGACTCAGGAACACGATGGTGTTCTCCTTTGCTCTACGACCCCCACAAGTGTCACGGGACTCGTCTGAAGGTAACCCATAGAAATGAATGGAAGTAAGAAGTAATGGAGGTAGTTTTGTGCAACAAAAATAAGGGGTTAAATATTTCCTGAGCTTTCTTATATCTCCTAGTAATAGGACAGACACTTCAAAACCTTATTCCTTATGATAAAAAAATAAATATTTGTCATTTATAATGTGTTATTTAATGCATTTCTATGGGCTATATTAGTTAAGGCTAAATGTAATATTTTTCAATAATAAAACAATTATATAACACTAATAAGGGCTCATAGCTTTCACCTGAATTCACCGGTCAGTCTGTGATGGAAAGAGCAGGTGTTCCTAATGTTTTGTACACTCCATGCCATCTCAAATCACCAAGTAAGCAGCAAAATCAGCTAAATTAGTTTTAAAAAAGCAAAAAAAGCACTATATACATAGGGTACCAGTCAAAAGTTTGGACACACCTACTCATTCAAGGTTTTTAAAACAAAATGTATATTTTCTACATTGTAGAATAATAGTGAAGACATCAAAACTATGAAATAAGAAATATTCAGAGGATACGTTCATTAGAGTTAACTGCACCTCAGATTGCAGCCCAAATAAATGCAGTAAGTAACAGACGCGTCAACATCAACTGTTCAGAGACTGCGTGAATCAGACCTTCATGGTCGAATTGCTGCAAAGAAACACTGCTAAAGGACAGCAATAAGAAGAAGAGACTTGTGTTGGGCCAAGAACGAGCAATGGACATTAGACCCTTTGGTCTGATGAGTCCAAATTTGAGATTGTGGTTCCAACTGTTGTGTTTTTGATGAGACGCAGAGTAGGTGACGGATGATCTCCGCATGTGTGGTTCCCACCGTGAAGCTGGAGGAGGTGTGTGATGGTGTGGGGTTGCTTTGCTGGTGACACTACTGTGATTTATTTAAAATTCAAGACACACTAAACCAACATGGCTACCACAGCATTCTGCAGCGATACGCCATCCCATCTGGTTTCACTTAGTGGGACTATCATTTGTTTTTCAACAGGACAATGACCCAACACACCTCCAGGTGTGTAAGGGCTATTTGACCAAGAAGGAGAGTGCTGGAGTGCTGCATCAGATGACCTGGCTTCACAATCACCCAACCAACCCAGTTAAATGGTTTGGGATGAGTTGGACCACAGAGTGAAGGAAAAGC
>NW_019946533.1:50949-64821 GCF_002910315.2 Salvelinus sp. IW2-2015
TTACCTCTAAGAATTCAAAGCAATTGGTAATTACCTAGTACAGATCTTGGACAGAAAATGCAGGTTCTCCTTCAACTGGTTCTCCTACAACTTATCAACTTGCCTTTCTATGTGGCATTTTTGAAAAGGCTAATAACTCAGATTCATTATATAATGTTAATTAGCATAAGAAGTTCATAGATACTTATGACAAGTCTTGTAATGCATTATGACCCTTAGAAATGCATCATATCTGAATGCCTTCCCAACATTTAATTCACAATCAAATCYTGTACAGGTAGTTTATTTAGAAAAAAGTGCTCCAATGAAAACTGATAAGGGGAACATCTAAATCATCTTTCCCAACATAGTCTCTCGCACAGTGAGAAAGCGTGTACATCAAATTTTAACACAGTGATGTTCTTGAAGTCTCAGAAACCGAGCTCTGGCTACTGCCAGTGAGACTGTCACAGGTGTGTCCCTCTTGGCACTCATGCTTCAAACAGGAAGGTTCCGGCAGATGACAGAGATGCGACGATGGCGGGGCACTCTCTGTCCAGAGAAAATAGACTCCTCATCTTTAAGGATCTCATGGGTGAACTTATATCTGGCCTGGTCCCTGGAAGGATGCATGAAAACAATGTCATCAGTCATTCATCACACAAGCACAATGTGTGAAATGCCAGGAGCTGTATCAAGTGTTTCAGAGTATGAGTGCCGATTTAGGATCAGTTTAGCCTTTAAGATCACAAGAATACATGGATCAGTTTAGCCTTTAAGATCATAATGAATATATAGACCAGTGTTGGTCAATTCCAATTTAATTTGAAATTCCAATGAATTCACCCATGAAGTGGATAATTTACTGTACGTTGAATTCAATTTGAATGTCAACAACCTTCAAGTTATGGAATTAAATTGGAATTAGACTGTTTGAATTGGAATTGTGAAAAAAAGTAATCTTTGGAATTGAATTGGAATTCAATATTTGTAAAATTCCCAGTTAATGGAATTAATGTACTTAGTATAAAAAAAATGGACWGCTTTTTTTATATACTGTTGAAGTCGAAAGTTTACATACTGTAGCCAAATACATTTAAACTCAGTTTTTCACAATTCCTGACATTTAATCCTAGTAGAAATTCCCTGTCTTAGGTCAGTTAGGATCACCACTTCATTTTAAGAATGTGAAACGTCAGAATAATAAGAGAGAGAATGATTTATTTTGGCTTTTATTTCCATCATCATATTCCCAGTGGGTCAGAAGTTTACATACACTCAATTCAACTCACTTAGTATTTGGTAGCATTGCTTTAAATTGTTTACTGGGTCAAACATTTCGGGTAGCCTTCCACAATAAGTTGGGTGAATTTTGTCCCATTTCTCCTGACAGAGCTGGTGTAACTGAGTCAGATGGCCACTCCAATACCTTGACTTTGTTGTCCTTAAGCCATTTTGCCACAACTTTGGAAGTATGCTTGGGGTCATTGTCCATTTGGAAGACCATTTGTGACCAAGCTTTAACTTCCTGACTGATGTCTTGAGATGCTGCTTCAATATATCCACATAATTTTCCTACCTCATGATGCATCTATTTTGTGAAGTGCACCAGTCCCTCCTGCAGCAAAGCACCCCCACAACATGATGCTGCCACCCCGTGCTTGACGATTGGGATGGTGTTCATCGGCTTGCAAGCATCCCCTTTTTCCCTCAAACATAACGATGGTCATTATGGCCAAACAGTTCTATTTTTGTATCATCAGACCAGAGGACATTTCTCCAACGAGTACGATCTTTGCCCCCATGTGCAGTTGCAAACCTTAGTCTGGCTTTTTTATGGAGGTTTGGAGCAGTGGCTTCTTCCTTGCTGAGCGGCTTTCAAGTTATGTCAATATAGGCTTGTTTCACTATGGATATAGATACTTTTGTATCTCTTTCCTCCAGCATTTTCACAAGGTCCTTTGCTGTTGTTCTGGGATTGATTTGCACTTTTCGCATCAAAGTACGTTCATCTCTAGGAGACAGAACACGTCTGTGTGGTCCCATGGTGTTTATCTTGCGTACTATTGTTTGTACAGATGAACGTGGCATCTTCAGGCGTTTGGAAATTGCTCCCAAGGATGAACCAGACTTGTGGAGGTACATTTTTTTTTTTTTGAGGTCTTGGGATTCTTGATTCCCATGATGTCAGGCAAAGAGGCACTGAGTTTGAAGGTAGGCCTTGAAATGCATCCACAGGTACACCTCCAATTACTCAAATTTGTCCATTAGCCTATCAGAAGCTTCTAAAGCATGACATTTTTCTGCAATTTTCTAACTGTTTAAAGGCACAGTCAACTTAGTGTATGTAAACTTCTGATCCACTGGAATTGTGATACAGTGAATTACAAGTGAAATAATCTGTCTGTAAACAATTGTTGGAAAAATGACTTGTGTCATACACAAAGTAGATGTCCTAACGACTTGCCAAAACTTAGTTTGTTACAAGAAATTTGTGGAGTGGTTATATGTTTTATTGATTCCAACCTAAGTGTATGTTAACTTCCTACTTCAACTGTAAATCATTTAAACTACCAGTATAGCTAGGCTACCTGAACAGTGACATGGCCATGAGGAATTTAATGATCTCAAGTCAAGACTTACCTGGAATTTGATATTAAATTAATGGAATATAGAGGGAGAGGGAATTGAAATACTGTAGAATTGAATTTGTGAATTAACCCCAACACGGACAGGGGAGGACCTGATCCTAGATTAGCACTCCCACTCTGAGATGTTTCATAGTTGAAGCATAAGACCCCAGGTCATCTGACCTGGCGGACCTCTGGGCCTCATAAGGATAGTTATAGGCTATAGGAGGCGTTCAGTCAGAGTGTACCAACATGGAGGTAACACAGAACAATTAAGTAAACCACTTCATGTTCTTGTTCTCCACAGGAGATACTGTGGGTTTGTTTAGTGCAACTCTAATTAGGGTATTTATAGTTGCTCTTTCCCTTGTCAAATAAATCCATAGAATCTTTTAGATGTAAAAACCTACCGTAGGCCTACCAGGTAGACTCGATTACAGTGTATGCGCAGGTGGTTGTTGTAAACAATGAAAGACAGAATGTTGCTATGGCAGGTCTTATGGGTCCTTACCTGAGTATGTAGAAGAGCGACGGGGCAGAAACAAGTTCAGCCATTCAGCGGGTTCATCCTCCCTCACCAAGCGCATCACACTGTCTGACAACAAACTCAGCCCTGCTATAGTGCTGCCACAGAACTGACAGAAGAGAAGGGAAAGAAAGGGTCAGGGAGACAGTGAAAGAGAAAGGCAGGATGAGATTAAAAAAAAACAGGGGTGAGGGGAGTGATGAGAGAATGACCGAGTCCAAACAGCATTGTAAAAGAAAATCACTTTTTGCCAAAAAGTATTCACATTGTGCCCAGTCAATATCATGCACACGACACCATGTTCCAAATTTATCTTGTCTTCATCTCAGGTTAATATGAGAGCCGTCTACCTACCTTGACACTGTCGATGTGTGGTTTGATGTATCCAGCCTTGTCAAGGTCCAGGACATGCACAGGCCTAGGAGAGGGCTGCCCTCAGAGAAAGCCACAGCTCGGAGGCGATCCATCCACCCCTCACACACCTCTCCCCACTGAGCACCTCTGTCTCCCGGTAACCATGAATCGCCTGGTGACACAATGTTGAAAGAATGAATGAAACAATGTAATTAAATGTTGGTAGGGTCAAGGGAGTGCATTGTCAACAGGGGTGGGATTGTGGAGGGGGACTGGGTTCCAGAAGTGAAATTATTTGGATAATTTACATTGATTTCAAGGTTTTCCATAATCAGAGAGTGATTTTATTTTCCAATTTTCATCCCTGATTGCAAACAAACACTGTTCTGGGCTTGGTTTCCAAAAGCATTTTAAGGCTAAGTTCATCGCTAGAACGTTTGTAGGAGCATCATTAAATCTCAGAGCTGTTCCCCAAAACCATCGTCACTAAAGTTGCAATTGAAAACGCGTGTCATTACCGACTGCCTCAGACCACTCGTAGATCAGCTAAGTGCGTCGTTGGAAGATTTTTCGCCCTTTCGGCGTCAAACATAGAATCAAGCTGTTTATCCGTCTCGCTGTGAACGCCGATTACTTCGGAACGAAGTTGACTACAAATACAAAGTTGCCAATTTCTTTGCAGTTGTTTCAAACAAGCAAAGGATAAAAATATGCTTCAAATAAAAACCGAGATGACTGCATTAATAGGCTACAGTAGGTATAGGCTCCAAAGGCCAGTGGAGGCTTCTCAGAGGAGGACCATCCTGCTCAGTGAATTTCACAAAAATACAAATAGTGAACATTAAAAAAGTGATCCTTTTTAGATAAAACTTACTAAATATACCCACGTCACAAATAATTGATTAAACCCACTGCTTTACATGAAGGTCTACAGTAGCCTCAACAGCACTCTGTAGGGTAGCACCATGGTGTAGCCGAGGACAGCTAGTTTCCGTCCTCTCTGGGTACATTGACTTCAATATAACCTAGGAGGCTCATGGTTCTCACCCCATCCTTAGACTTACACAGTAATTATGACAACTTCCAGAGGACATTCTCCAACCTATCAGAGGACTTGCAGCATGAACTGACATGTTGTCAACCCAATCAAAGAATCAGAGAATTAATCTTGTACTGAAAGCATAGTTGTACTGAAAGCATAAACTCCAGCTAGCTATCACCGCAGTGCATAAAATGTGGTGAGTAGTTGACTCAAAGAGAGAGAAAGCAACAGTTGAACAGTTTTGAATAAATACATTAGTTTAAAAATGAAGAGAGAGCTAGCTATCCTTGATATTTTTTTCACTTTCACTTAGCTAGCTAGTTTAGCCTACTCAAAACACCCAGCTCAGACAGAGAGGGATGCTATGTTAGATAGCTGGCTATGGCTATTCAACACTGTATGATTGTAATGGCTTTACTAACGCGTTAGTTCTCGTAGCTATGTTGACCATGACGTTAGCTAATATGGTGACAACGATGTAGGTTGAGTGTAGCGGTTAGCAGTTATGATATGAAGGTTTGGCTTAAGTTTCTTTGCCTGGTCAGAGAGCTGATTTGTTGTGCACTGAAGTCCACAAGGGAAAAGGTGAGAGGAGGAGAGAGTGTAGAAGTGAGAAGGAATTATACAAAAGCAAAGTGATCACGCTGTTTGTATGTGGCTGCGATCAAAGTGAACCGGGATCAGGGGTGTATTCATTAAAACACTTTTCTTAAATGGGAGCAAAAGGAACGGGGATGAACATACCTGAATTTGTCCAAATTAAACATTTGTTTGCAACTGTTGAACTAATGATTACACCCTAGATCAGCTAGATGCAGGCAAGAGTGTGCCATGCAGTATTAAATGTGTCATTGTCTGTCACCTTGACTACTAAAATTTATCTCGAGCTGTGCACCTACGTTTTCAACTTTCATTCAGAGAATAAATTGTAGCAACCTCATGATGGGTATAGGGAAAATCATGTAGTAGCCTAAACCTATCAATGTTAYATTGAGCTGGGTGAATGGAATATGGATGACAGTCATCTAATATGTTGTAATAGAAATAAGGCAATGCTCATCATAAAAATAATCAACCTCCCTCATAAAACAGCACCGACCACCACTGACATAGGCATAAATATTTTATTCATGTTGAAATCAATTTTATTTTCAGTAAATTTAGTTCTATTTTGCTAATTGTAGGCTACACTGTCTGTTATTTTTGCCTCAATATATACTGAACAAAAATATAAAACGCAACATGCAACAATATCAAAGATTTCCGACGTTGGCGGCAGCTTATGGTAGAGAAATGAGCATTACATTATTTGGCAACAGCTCTGGTGGACATTCCTGCAGTCAGCATGCCAATTACACTCCCAATCAAAACTTGAGATGCCTATGGCACTGTGTTGTGTGACAAAACTGCACATTTTATAGTGGCCCTTTATTGTCCCCAGCACAAAGTGCACCTATGTAATGATCATGCTGTTTAATCAGCATCTTGATATGCCACAACTGTCAGGTGGATAGATTATCTTGGCAAATAAATGCTCACTAACAGTGATGTAAACAAATTTGTGCACAAACATTTTGAGAAGCTTTTTGTGCGTTTGGAACATTTCTAGGAATTTATATTTCAGCTTATGAAACATGGGACGGCGGTTATATTTTGTTCAGTGTATTTCATGATGTGTAACATGTGCAATGATGTGCCAAATCTGTGATTTAGTGCATAAATATTGGGTAAGTATTAGAATAAGCAGCATCAATATTTTCCATATAGGCCTAGGTGATAATATTGTAATGAAACAGGCAGGGAGCAGGTCTCGAACCCTCGACATTCTAGCCCGAAGTCCAGCGCGCTATCGACTTTGCGCAAAAACATGCTCGTGCGGCAGGGTCAATTTCCGCGCTTATAAACCTAAGGTCATTACAATATTTATCTGAAGCTAATCAGTATTGTGGAATAATTCTAAAGTAAAGTGATATTTGAATGGAGCAAGCTGATTCGAGATCACCGCTAGCTTTTTTATCTCAAACATATCAGTATCAACAAACGATCCAACGATGCACTTGGCAAACGTTCTTTCTGCATGGTGTTTTGGGAAACGTATGTTACATCTTCGGCCGATGCATCGTTAAAACACGCATAAGCATAAATTGCATTGCTATTGGGAAACCGGGAACTGACTGTTCAATCTAAATTAAGATCTATTCAACTTGTAATGTATGATGACGATAATTAATAGCCTAAMAATTCAAATATGAAACTTTACAGCATCTAGTATAGTATGGATATTTATGTTATTGCTGCCGCTGTTTTTTTCTCTGCATGTTTATCTGTGAAATATAAGACTACAAAGCATTTGCATGATGCCAATAGGGGAACTAATCAAAAGAGCTCCTCCGTACATACTGTAGCAGCCCCTCTGAGTGTCGGCTGGAGCTGAGGACGTGCAGCAGCTTTATCTAACTAACGTTAATTAACGTGAGTGTGAGTTGGGCACTTCTTTGTAGTCAACAAGCAAGGTCTATTTACAACTTACATCGTCCCAGTGGTCGAACTCGTATCGTTTCTTCCTCAGCCCAGGCTCGAGTTCTTTCATGAGAGCACCCTCCTCTTCCTCACTTATGAATTCCGTCCTCACCTCCACCTGACCGCGAAGCCTCTGGACCAACTCCCCGGTCGAACCGCAGACTAGTTGGTCATCTCTGAACTGCAGGCCGCTGTTCRTAGCAGCTCCGGAGCAACTCGCTGCCGAACTTAGACATGATGTGGGAGTGTACAGAGGCCGTTTATGAATACGTCTGGCAACTGTAATCAGCAGTCTCATGCTTCATTAAATAAAATGATTTATGTAGACTGTCAGATTTGCTAAATTAAGCTATGCTTTGTTGTCTGGTGGCACAGAAGTCAGTTCACGAAGAAGAGCGACATTTTGGAAATGCACTGCATTGTGGGAGTTGTATTGTCGTCACACTTCAATAAATAAAAAAAGCCTGTTTAGGCCTAAAATAACAAGCTATTAACCTTTTCACTGAAATTACAACAGGATTCTGTGTTATCCATGTCAAATGCATAAATGCTACGTAAATAAGGAATGTATAAGTCTTTTTAAATCAAATAGATTGTCTTACAAGAACGGTACTTAACCAGRCCAAATGCTGTGAGCTCTTTTATTGTCTTTTAGGTGTTGTCTTTTTCTCACTAGGCTATGCCTATGCTATCTTTATAGGTCATGCCTCTATATTTACATAGAGGCTATGTAAATATGTCATTACTTTCCATATCTACATATGGCTCTGGGTCGTGCTAACTTTGTGAAGCATGACCTACGCTCATAAAATCCCAACGTCTCTTACATGGTTGACTTCCCCACCATAGCCTCTCTGTGAACTACTTTCATCTATCTTGCACAATGCGGGTGATGTATGGGTGTGGAGGACTGACTGATATGAGTTGTGGCGTTTAACACTCTACAAGGCTAACTCAGCACAGGTATGTACATGTATGCGGACACTTTAGAACACTGCTTTTCAACTAATTGCTGCTGTACAAACACATGGAAATGATTGACTAGGCAAACTAGTCTCCTTTTATGCAACAAAATAAATAGAAAGGTTAACAGGTTCTCTGGTGGGCCTCAGACAAACTAAAGACAGCGGTAGATAGTTCATGATTGATGCATCCACCTGCCATTACTCAACAGAGGACACAATTATAGCCTAGTCAGGTGGGGTTTGTTGAGGACAGTCATGCAGCTTACTACAACCCTCCCAACCGTCACTTTGAGTGACTAGACTTTCAACCGTGTGAATCAAGGATTCTTGAATGTCGGGACAATCCTTGTCTGGCAGGGAAACTTTATTGTTATAGTAAAAAAACAAAAAAACATTATTTGAGCATAAAAATCAATTTAGAGGTATTTTTAAAGGAAAACATTTGTTTTTTGGAATTTCTAAATAATTTCATTATTAATTTCAAGCCTGGAAATGCCCTTGTCCGGATCAAAGGATCTCAATTTCAAACTCTCCAAAAAAGTTTTTACAAAACAGGCAATAATGGATATTAACTGAAATATTATCTAATGTAGTTTCTTGCAATAGCCGTCTGTGACATTTAATATATTTCTCTCAAAACTGGGATTTCTAAAAGATGTGTCAGGAGATTAGATGAACTCCGTCAGATCTGTCTAAAATGAATCAGGAATGAGCAGGGTCAGCTAAACCATAAGGACCCCTTCTTTCTGTCTCTACATGTAGTGCAACAAGACCACTCATGGTCTGGAAGTTCTCTACTTTTGATAGATTTAAACAAGCAATATTGTAATAACCGTGGTCACAACCATAAACTGTCAACCTCATTACCTGATAGAATATGAATTTTGGTTCAAATATGTTTATTTTAAAATTGCTACTGTGTATACCACTTGAATGAAGAAGAAAGAAGCTCTTTTTGTCAACTGTAAAACATCAACTCCTAAAATGTCTGTCTAATGTCAACTACACCAGAGTGCTGAAAGTTCGAATAGAATGGTTATGTTTTATTGGGGATTTTTAAAGGAATATTCATATTTTTATTGTTTGTATAATTTCTTATGTAATTACACTGTAACACGTATTGTAGTTACTAACAACTCAAAGTTACAGTGTAATAACAACATGCAACTGGTAGTAATTTTGGTCTTTCATTACAGAAGTGTAACAACGATTCCTTAAAAATAATAATATATGTAACCTTTATTTAACTAGGCAAGTCAGTTAAGAAAAATGTTCATTTACAATGATGGCCTACCCCGGCCAAACTCTAAACCGGACGACGCTGGGCAATTGTGCGCCGCCCTATGGGACTCCCAATCACGGCCTGTTGTGATACAGCCTGGAATTGAACACGGGTCTGTAGTAACGCCTCTAGCTCTAAGATACAGTACCTTGGACTGCTGCGCCACTGACATGTTACCATGCGTGTTACAAATGGGCAGGTTTCCACTAAATTCACCAACTTATTGTTTTGCTTCTTCTCATGGTCAACTGGATCCGTCATTAACAACTGTGCCAAAGGTTGCGATCCTTGTGGAAGCACTGGGTGTCTGAGAGATTATAGCCTATGCTTTTGCACTATTTAAAATATATCTCCACTCAACATTGTTGCTAGCACTTGCCCCAAAAGCGTACCATCTGGGTTAACTTGGTTGAGCTCACGGAAACAGATGTAGTACGAGTGTCATCTCAGTGAGGAATAAGACACTATTTCTACATGTAATGTTTGCCTACGTACAATGTAATTACTTGTTACACAGGATTTAGCTAGTTAAAATGAAGTGTATCTTGAGGGGTACTTACTTCTAATTAATGTGTACTTATACAGCTCATTGCCCATTCTGACAACCTGGCCCTCATTTTAAGCTTCTGGAAGCGCCATCCGAGTGGAGAATAAACTAGTACGCTATAGAGTACATCTAATATTCACATAAGTACAATGTAATTACTAGGTGTTACACAGGATTTGCCTGAAGGGTCTAACTTGTATTACAGTGTACCAATAGCCAGTGGTAGAAAAAGTACACAAGTATCATACTTGAGTAAAAGTAAAGATACCTTAATAGAAAATGACAGAAGTAAACGTGAAAGTCATTCATTAAAATATTCTACAAATAAAATAAAATTGTGCCGAATGCAACAGGTGTAGACCTTACCGTGAAATGCTTACTTACGAGCCCTTAACCAACAATGCAGTTCAAGAAATAGAGTTAAGAAAATATTTACTAAATAAACTAAAGTAAAAATGTTTATAAAGTAACACAATAAAATAACAATGAAGAGGCTATATACAGGGGGTACCGGTACCAAGCCAATATGCTGGGGTACAGGTTAGTCGAGGTAATATGTACATGTAGGTAGGGGTAACGTGACTATGCATAGATAATAAACAGAGAGTAGCAGCAGTGTAAAAAAACGGGTGGCCGTTTGATTAATTGTTCAACAGTCTTATGGCTTGGGGGTAGAAGCTGTTAAGGACCCTTTTGGACCTAGACTTGGAGCTCCGGTACCGGTTTGGCGTGTGGTAGCAGAGAGAACAGTCTATGATTTGAGGTGATTTTTTTTGGGCCTTCCTCTGACACCGCCTAGTATATACCTGTAGGTCCTGGATGGCAGGACCTACAGGGCCATACGCATTACCCTTTGTAGTGCCTTACGGTCGGATGCCAAGCAGTTGCCATGCCAGGCRTTGATGCAACCCGTCAGGATGCTCTCAATGGTGCAGCTGTAGAACCTTTTGAGGATCTGGGGACCCATGCCAAGTCTTTTCAGTCTCCTGAACGGGAAAAGGTGTTGTCGTACCCTCTTCACAACTGTCTTGGTGTGTTTGGACCATGATAGTTTGTTGGTGATGTGGACACTGTCGACCTGCTCCACTACAACTCTGTCAATGTGAGAAGTATCTGGTTTTAAATATACTGAAGTATCAGGAGTAAGTCGATAAAATGCTATTGTGTTTGTTGTCCGTAGCTTATGCCTGCCCATACCATAACCCCACTGCCACCATAGGACACTCTGTTCACAACTTTGACATCAGCAAACCGCTCACCCACACAAGACCATACACCTGTCTTCCATCTGCCCGGTATAGTTGAAACCGGGATTCATTCTGAAGAGCACACTTCTCCAGCATGCCAGTGGCCATCAAAGGTGAGCATTTGCCCACTGAAGTCGGTTACTACGCAGTCAGGTCAAGACCCTGGTGAGGATAACGAGCGTGTAGATGAGCTTCCCTGAGCCGGTTTCAGAAAATTTGTGCAGAAATTCTTCTGTTGGTTTTCAGTGGTCCGGGTGGCTGGTCTCAGATGATCCCTCAGGTGAAAAAGCCGGATGTGGAGGTCCTGTGCTGGCCTGGTTACTCGTGGTCTGTGGTTGTGAGGCAGAATGGACTTACTGCCAAATTCTGTAAAACTACATTGAGACCAGCTCTGTGTAATATCAAAAGTAAGTCGATAAAATGCAATTGTTTTTGTTGTCCGTAGCTTATGCCTGCTCATACCATAACCCCACTGCCACCATAGGGCACTCTGTTCACAACTTTGACATCAGCAAAGTTGGAGGGAGAAACCAAACAAAAGGCGGCACAGGAAGGGTGTAGCCAAGAAGACAGGTGTCCATTTTCTCTTGATCTTTAACCAGGTTAAAATATGTTGTTTGAAACGTTTGTCAGGCCTCTGCTTCATACTTCTTGCGCAGCTGGTTCAGCAAGGTACAAGGTTACAAAATGTTCAGTTAGATAAGCTAAGAGTTCAACCAAAACAATGGGAATGCCACGCACGCGTCACCCGGCGGGGCACTCTCAAAAACCCGACCCTAGGCAACAGTGACTAGGGTCTGGTTTCAACGATTGAGGAGCTACCACTGTAAGCAAAATGACATTGAAGGTGAAAATATGTCTTTTCTGGATGTCGAAAATACCTATTTTCTGGACTTGAAATTAGGTGCATTTTAGGAGCTGAATGAAAGTTGAAAATATGGCATTTTCCAGATATAAATAAAATATATATTTCTGGACATTGAAAATACACATTTACATATATTGAAAATATATATATTTTTCAGTCATTGATTTTACGGTCAAAATTGAAATGCATATACATTCTCAAAGAAGTATCATTATTACATAATAAAAATGTTTCAAGCCACTTAATATAAAAACGAGGAGCCAACTGGAGATTGCACAGAAACATGCATTATTGCTCCCATCAATATCATGCCTTATATCAGCACTATGATGTTCAACGTAGTCCACCAACAGACCACTTCAACTACATAAATCCTCAGTAACGGTGAGACTGGTAGGGGCTACTGGCTGGATGTAAGTGGAGAGACTGGTAGAGGTACTGGCTGGATGTAGTGAGAGACTGGTAAGGGGCCTACTGGCTGGATTGTAGTGAGACACATGGTAGGGACCTACTGGCTGGATGTAGTGAGAGACGAGGATAGAGGGCTACTGGCTGAGATGATATAGAGACTGGTAGGGTACTGGCTGGATGTAGTGAGAGAACTAGGTAGGGACCCTACTGGCTGGATTTACTAGTCTTAGAGAAAAGACATACGGAGCAAGAGCACTAGGTCTTGGGAGGCTGTCAAATTCGTAGACATGTTGAAAGGAAGATATAATCTGGGGGAGGTTTCTACCTGAAACCTGTTCAGCAAGGTGGCAAGGTTAACAGAAGGTTCAGATGGAAAATGTAGTCATTTGGATGTATGTATTAAGGTTGTCTGTGTGTGTTGTGGTGTAGGTTGTCTGTGTGTGTGGTGTGTTGTCTGTGTGTGTGTTGTGTGTAGGTTGGTCTGTGTGTGTTGTGGTGTAGTGTCTTGTCTGTGGCTGTGTGTGTTGTGTGTGGTGGTCTGTGTGTGTTGTGGTGTAGGTGGTCTGTGTGTGTTGTGTGTTGGTGGTCTGTGTGTGGTTGTGGGTTGTGGTGGTCTGTGTTGTGTGTGGTGTAGGTGGTGTCTGTGTGTGAGGATGTCTGTGTGTGTTGTGGTGTAGTGTGTTGTGTATGTTGTGGTGTAGGTGGTCTGTGTGTGTTGTGGTGTGGTTGTCTGTGTTGTTGGTGGTGTGGTTGGTGTTGTGTTGTGGTGTATGTTTGTGTGGTTGTGTAGGTGGTCTGTGTGTGAGTGGTGTTGGTGGTATGTGTGTGTGTTGTGTTTGTTGGTGTGTATTGGTTGTTGGTGTAGGTGGTCTGTGTGTGTTGTGGTGTTGGTGGTCTGTGTGTGGTTGTGGTGTAGGTGTCTGTGTGTGTTGTGGTGTAGGTCTGTGGTGTGTTGTGGTGTAGTGGTGTGTGTGTGTTGTGGTGTAGGTGGTCTGTGTGTTGGGTGTTGGTGGTCTGTGTGTTGTGGTGTTGGTGGTCTGTGTGTGTTGTGGTGTAGGTTGGTCTGTGTGTGTTGGTGTGTAGGTGGCTGTGTGTATTGTGTGTAGTGTGTCTGTGTGTGTTGTGTGTAGGTTTGTCTGTGTGTGTTATGGTGTAGGTGGTCTGTGTGTGTTGTGGTGTAGGTCTGTGTGTGTTGTGGTGGTTAGGTGGTGTGTGTGTGTTGTGGTGTAGGTGGTCTGTGTGTTGTGGTGTTGGTCTGTGTGTGTTGTGTGTAGGTGGTCTGTGTGGTTGTGGTGTAGGTGGTCTGTGTGTGTTTGTGGTGTTTGTGGTCACTGTGTGTGTTGTGGTGTAGTCTGTGTGTGTTGTTGGTGTTGGGGTCCTGTGTGTGTTGTTGTGTTGGTGGTCGTGTGTGTGGGAGTTGATGTGGGAGTTGTATTGTCGTCCCCACTTCAATAAATAAAAAAAGCCTGCCTAGCAAAATAACAAGCTATTAACCTTTCAC
>NW_019946534.1:0-1290 GCF_002910315.2 Salvelinus sp. IW2-2015
GGATATTAATCCAACCATTTCAAAAGTAATGACCGGGCTGAAGGAAACAGGATATGCCTGTACAATTTGATAAATGCCAACAGACAATTTGTTAGTCCCTTTGACATGGTGGCCGATTTTTGTGTCAGTAAAAATGTATGAGCAAGAAATGGAGATTGAAACTCCTTTATGAGCAAATATTTATATAATAACCATCACATCTTAGTTAACTTGGAGTCACGTGATGATATGTTGTGTGGTCCTCCCTCTACGACTTGGGAACCCATGCAGTTTATTAGGCTACAGATGAAATAAGTTATGAACTTCACAGGGTGGTGAAAGTGCATTTGATGAGCTTGATGCTCCTTTCCAATACATTTTGATGGTCTTATTCTGGTGACATGATGATCGATGCTTGGTTGCTATTTGACAAATAAAATATGGCTCTTATCTATCTTAATCTCATAATGTAGGTAGCCTACCCGCACTGTATCTGTGAGCTGCTAGCTACAGTGCACGTGCCATGTTCACGTTGTCTATAAAACCCAACAGCTTTTTAAAACCATCGGTAGAGTTGAAAATGTGATGGAAACCCATTTAACTTGTATTTTTTATTCGGTACAGGAGAATAAAAGCAACAGTTAATTATTTGTGCACCACGTCATCACCCAAAGCCTTTTATCCGCAATAAGTCTGTCTGAAAATCTGTGGCAAATTGCACGGAAACTTAGCTACTAAGGTGGATATTGATCCAACACCTGCTACTTATTCAAACCAGCCCACTGGGCACAGACGTAAGACATTGGATTTAGGTTGCCAGAACGAGGAACTCTTCATTGAGACAATAATAAACAGCAATCCGTGGGAGAGTTGTGGTGGATATTATAAAATAAGGATCTGCTGGAGTCCAAGTCAAACCAAGATTCTTTATTTCTGAGCTCAGAGAGAATAAAAATGTAGAAGTAAGAGTTACAGAGTTACACAGTTATTCATACAAGGACACAGGTGCAGCTGGTTTGCAACACATAATGATGGTCCCAAGAACAGGAGATTATAATAGGACAGTTTCACAAGGTTAGTCACATACTCAGTTATGTGGACACATTCAATTAACATTTTCCATTACAGTCTGAATATTTTCATTTCATTAAATCATCAGTGGGCCAACAATGCAAATGTAAACAATGGAACAAATGCATCACATCCAAATATCACTGTATTATCTGTAGTGCTGGAGGAAAGACACCCAGATAAACACACAGAGTCAGAGTTTAAAAAAGGACCATTTAAACACATGGAATCTGATCTACT
>NW_019946534.1:11047-17610 GCF_002910315.2 Salvelinus sp. IW2-2015
CTAATACTACTCTACTACTAATATGACTACTACTACTACTACTACTAATAACTTAATAACTAACTACTCACAGGCAGAAGATGACTACTACAGCCACTACACACTACTACTACATATAGCTACATTACTAATACTACTACTAAATACTACTACTACTACTAATACTACTACTACTACTACCACTACCACACTCACTACACTTACTACCACTACTACTACTAATAACTATACTAACTACCTATACTACTACTAATACTACCACTTACTATAACTACTATATACCTACAACTCACTTAATTACCACCACTACTATACTTATACTACTACTACTGCTACTACTACTACTTACTACTAACTACTACTACTACGTACCACTACTCTCACTAACTATCTAAACTAACTACTACTAACTAAATACTACTACCCTATACCACCACTACTACTACTACTACTACCACACTACTACATACTTAATCTACCTAATACCTCAACTACCTATCTATACCCACTACTACTTACTACACTATTCTACTACACTACTACTCACTACTACTACTACTACACTATCTAACTACATAACACTACCACTACATGATACTTACTACTCACTATACTACCACTACATACTTGACTATACTACCTACTACCTACTACTACTACGTACTAATACTACTACTACTTACTACTACTACTACTACTACTACTACTACACCACTACTATACACTGACCACTACCACTATACTACTACTACTAATACCTACTAACTACTACTATCATACCACCACTTACTAACTACTAATACCACTACTACTGACTACCAACACTACTATACTACTACCACTACCTACACACATACTTAATACTAACTACACTACACTGATAACACTACACTCTACTACTACTCATCTACTATACTAATACTACTTAATACTAATACTACTAATACTAATCATACTACTACTTACTACGACTCACTATACGCTACTACTACTACTAATCCACTATACTACTACTACCACTACTACTACTACTACTAATACTCTAATACTACTACTACTTACTACCACTACTATGACTACTACTACTTACTATAATACTAATACTACTAATCGACTACTAACTACCATAACCATACTACACTACTACATACTACTAGATACCTATTCTACGACCAATACCACCTACTCTACTTACCACTACACCACTACTATACTACTACCACTACTCACCTACTATCACTTAACCTACTCACTAACTACTACTACTACCACTACCACCACTATACTTATACTCACACTACACCTACTAAACTAATCTAATACTACTAATACTATACTACTACTACTACTACTACCTACTATACGAAACTACCACTACTGCTCTACTACTTACAATCACGCAACTTACTACTACTACTACCACTACCTACTACTAACTAAAATAATACTTACTAATATAATAGTCTACTACCACTACCACTACCACACACTACTACTACTAATACTAATACTAATAACACTACTACTACTAATACTATACCTACTACTATAATACCTACTACTCCACAGGAGAAGATGACGACTACACTACACTATACTTCTACTACTACCTAACTATACTAATAATACTACTACTCATACTACTACTAAATACTACTACTACTAATGAACATACAACTCTCAGACCAGAGAGAGCTGTACTACTACCACTACCACACTACTACGACTAATACTACTACTACCACTACTTACTCTACTAACTACTACTAACTAATAACTACTACTCCAGCAGGAGAAGATGACTTACACCATACCACCACTACTACTATAATACTACTTCTACTACTCACTACTACTACTACAACTACTAACTACTACTACTTACTACTACTAAGTACTATACTAAATAAACTGCTTACAATACTACCACTACTCTACTCTACTACTACTATCCTACTACTACCTCACTTACTATAACTACTACTACTACTATACTCTATCTACTACTACTACTACCATACTGACTAATAACTCGATACCACCCACCTATTACTACTTACTACTACTACCTTACTCTACTACTACTACTACCACTACCTACTACTACTACTACTACTACTTACTACCTGACACTACTACCACTTCACTAACTTACTACTTACTACCACAACTACTACTACTACCACTACTACTACTACTACTACTACTACTTACACTACTTTAAAACTAACACCACTACTAACTACTACTACTACTTACTACACTACTCTACTACTAACTACACCTACCACTATACTACTACTTACTACACTACTTACTACTACCAACTACTACTACTACTACTACACTCCACACTACTCCTACTACTACTACCACTACTAGCTACTATACTAATACTACTACTACTACTACTAATATACCACTACTACTAGACTACTACCACACTACTATATACTACTCTACTACTACTACTACTACTTAATACTATACTACTACTACTATACACCACTACTATCATACTGCCTACTATCTACTATACCTAAACACCACTACTTACTAACTTACTTACTACACCACTATCTACTTACTCATACTACTACTACTACTACTACTACTACTACTACGACTAACTACTACTACTACTCACTACTACTACTCCCTACTACTACTACTGAATACTACTAATACTATCTACTCCAGCAGAACGAGAATGACTACTAGTATGCGTTTGTACTTGCGTTCTAAACCAAGCCCAGGGGGAAATCGTTACAGCTTTGAAGTTCACAAGCACAGTTTATTCAATTCAAAGTGTTTGATTGGTGTATTTCCAACTCTGTAGTGTAAGGTGAATGTCTGACTGAAAAGGTTTTATGCACGCTCTTTTGAGCTCACAGCGTGTTGCACGTGTAACAATTCTAATTAATCATCACATCATTTTTGAGGAGACAGCGTGGTGGTGAATCAAAGTTATTTGTTAACGTGCGCCAGAATAGAAATAGACCTACAGTGAAATCTTACTTACAAGCTCCCTTATGGCATATAAACTCTGCGAGTACAGAGTCATTGGTGTGAGGCATATATACGGGGGTACCAGTACAGAGCCATGTGGAGGCATATACAGGGAGGTACCAGTACAGAGTTCAATGAGGAGGCTATATACAGGGGTACAGAGTCAAGTGCGAGGCTATATTAACAAAGCCGGATAGGTACGTACAGAGATCCATGTGGAGGCTATATTAAGGGGGTACGTTACAGGAGTCAATGTGGAGGCTATATACAGAAGCGAGGTACAGATCCAGATCAATTGGAGGCTATATACAGGGGGTACTTGGTACAGAGTCAATGTGGAGGACCTATTATCTGGTCCGGTACCAGTACAGAGTCAATGCTGGAGGCTATATAAGGGTACCAGTACAGAGTCAAGTGGAGCTATATACAGGGTTTGTTACAGTACAGAGTCAATTGTGGACGGCTATAATAAGGGATACGGGTACAAGAGTACAATGCTTGGAGGCTATATACAGGAAGGTACCAAGTAACAGAGTCAATGTGGAGCTATATACAAGGGGTACGGGTCACAGATTCAATGTGGAGGCTATATACAAGGAAGGTGAAATGACAGAGACAATCGTGGGCTAATACAAGCTGAGTACAGAGTCAGTGTGGAGGCTATATAAGGATACCAGACAGGTCAATGTAGACGCTATATACAGGTCGGTACAGAGTCAATGTAGGAGGCTATATAAGGGGTACAGAGTCAATGGGAGGCATATAAGGGGTACAGACGTCAATGTGGAGGCTATATACAAGTGTGTACCGGATACAGAGTCAATGTGGAGGCTATATACAGGTGTACCGGTTAATAGTCCATGGTGGGAGGCTGAATAAGGTGTACACGCGTACAAGTCATGTGGAGGCTATATACAGGTGGGTACCCGTACGAGTCAATGTGCCGGGGGCACCGGTTGTCGTACTAATTGAGGTAATATGTACATGCAATGTATCAGTTAAAGTGGACTATGCGTGACGATAAACAGAGAGAGCAACGGTTTAAAAAGAGGGGTTGGGAGGGGGAGGACGGTGGCGGGACATAATGCAAATAGGTTCCAGTAGCCATTTTATACTGTTTAGGAGTCTTATGGCTTGGGGGTTACGGGTAAAATCTGTTGAGAAGCCTAGATTGGCGCTCTTACCGCTTGCCATGCGGTAGTAGAGAAGAACATGTCTGACTGGGGTGTTGAGGTCTATTTGACATTTTTAGGACTTCTTCCTCTGACACCGCCTGGTTGTAAGGTCCTGGATGGCAGGCAGGCTTAGCCAGTGATGTACTGGGCCGTACGCACTACCTCTTTAGTGACTTGCGGGTCGGAGCCGAGCAGTTGCGCGTACAGGCAAGTGATGCAACAGTAGGAGCTCTCGACGTGCAGCTGCAGAACTTTGAAGATCGGGGACCCATGCCAAATCTTTTTTAGTTTCCTGAGGGGATAGGTTTTTGTTGTGCTCTTTACGACTGTCTTGGTGTTTTTGACCATTTCAGTTCGTTGGTGATGTGACCCAAGGACTTGAAGCTCTCAACCTGCTCCACTACAGCCCCGTCGATGAGAATGGGGCATCCTCGGTAGATCCTTTTCCTGTAGTCCACAATCAATCTCCTTTGTCTTGATTACGTTGAGGGATAGGTTGTTATTCTGGCACCAACTTAATGATTGTGTTGGAGTCGTGCCTGGCCATGCAGTCGTGGGTGAATAGGGAGTACAGGAGGGGACTGAGCAGCTCCCTGAGGGGCTCCAGTGTTGAGGATCAACATGGCAGATGTGTTGCTACCTACCCTCACCACCTGGGGGCGGCCGTCAGGAAGTCCAGATCCAGTTGCAGAGGGAGGTGTTTAGTCCCAGGATTCTTAGCTTAGTATGAGCTTTGAGGGCACTATGGTGTTGAACGTGAGGCGAAGTCAATGAATAGCATTCTCACATAGGTGTTCCTTTTGTCCAGGTTGGAAAGGCAGTGTGGAGTGCAATAGAGATTGCATCATTTGTGTTTGTGGATCTGTTTGAGCGGTATGCAAATTGAGTGGGTCTAGGGTTTCTGGGATAATGGTGTTAATGTGAGCCATTACCAGCCTTTCAAAGCACTTCATGGCTACGGACGTGAGTGCTACGGGTCTGTAGTCATTTAGGCAGGTTACCTTAGTGCTCTTGGGCACAGGGACTATGGGGATCTGCTTGAAGCATGTTGGTATTACAGACTCAATCAGGGACATGTTGAAAATGTCAGTGAAGACACCCGCCAGTTGGTCAGCACATGCCCGGAGCACACATCCTGGTAATCCGTCGGACCCAGCGGCCTTGTGAATGTTGACCTGTTTTAAGGTCTTACTCACATCGGCTACGGAGAGCGTGAACACGCAGTCGTCCGGAACAGCTGATGCTCTCATGCATAACTCAGTGTTGCTTGCCTCAAAGCGAGCATAGAAGTGATTTAGCTCGTCTTGTAGGTTCATYTCACTGGGCAGCTTGCGGCTGTGCTTCCCTTTGTAGTCTGTAATAGTTTGCAGGCCCAGCCACATCCGATGAGCGTCAGAGCCAGTGTAGTACGATTCCATCTTAGTCCTGTATTGGCGCTTTCCTGTTTTGATGGTTCGACTTAGGGCATAGCAGGATTTCTTATAAGCTTCCGGGTTAGAGTCCCGCACCTTGAAAGCGGCAGCTCTACCCTTTAGCTCAGTACGGATGTTGCCTGTAATCCATGGCTTCTGGTTGGGGTATGTACGTACAGTCGCTGTTGGGTCGCGTCTCTTTCTCTTGCCAATGACGGGGATGTTGGCCTTGTCGGGTGTCTGAAGTACATCCTGTGCTTCCTGCTCGTTGAAGATTTTTTTTTGTTCATATCATAACCAAAGTTACTCAAAGGATCTGATGATCTGACGGGGCGGCAGGTAGCCTAGTGGTTAGAGCGTTGGGCCAGTAACCGAAAGGTTGCTAGATCGAATCCCCGAGCTGACAAGGTAAACATCTTGCCTAGTTAAATAAAGAATATATAGGTCTAGATATTGTTTTGACCTTCTTGTGTTTTAGGTTTTTCCTAATTGTCATCTACTTTAAGTTAATAAAGTATTTTATTGTTGAAATCTTTTCTTAGTTTTTTTAAGCCTCACTGCTTTATCACATGGCCACATTCCCATGTTCCAATGTGAATTCTTTAAAACTTCTCTAGGATATGTGGGATGCTAACGTCCCACTTGGCCAAAAGCCAGTAAAAATGCAGAGTGCCAAATTCAAATATATTACTATAAAAATCCAACTTTCATGAAATCACACATGAAAGACACCAAATTAAAGCTACACTTGTTGTGAATCCAGCCAACATGTCTGATTTCAAAAAGGATTTACGGCGAAAGCACACCAAACGGTTATGTTAGGTCAGTAGATAGCCACAGAAAACACAGCCATTTTTCCAGCCAAAGAGAGGAGTAACAAAAAGCAGAAATGGAGATAAAATTAATCAATAACCTTTGATGATCTTCATCAGATGACACTCATAGGACTTCATGTTACACAATACAT
>NW_019946534.1:22414-28170 GCF_002910315.2 Salvelinus sp. IW2-2015
ACTTTGTTAAAGCAAGGACCCTGAACTCTCGTGTATTTTCTGCACTATTCAATGATATGGGCAGTGACCATGTAACTCGTGTATTTTCTGCACTATTCAATGATATGGGCAGTGACCATGTAACGCTTTTACAACATACAGAAAGGCGCTGGTTATCAAGCGGCAAAGTATTGACACTTTTTTTTTTTATTGAGAGAAGAGCTTAAAGTTTTCTTACTGACCATCATTTTGGGTGCTCAATTATGCAGGTACTTTCCCGAAACTCATGACACAAACAACTGGATTCGTTATCCCTTTCATGCCCTGCCTCCAGTCCAGTTACTGATATCAGAACAAGAGAGCCTCATCGAAAATGCAACAAGTGGTTTTGTGAAAATGTAATTTAATTAGAAGCCACTGACAGATTTCTGGATTGGGCTGCACTCAGAGTATCCTGCGCTGTTAAGACACTGATGCCTTTTGCAACAACATACCTATGTGAGATGGATTGTCAGCCCTCACTYGCATGAAAACTAAATACAGGCACAGACTGTCTGTGGAAAATGATTTAAGACTGAGACTCTCTCCAGTACAACCCAGCATTGCAGAGTTATGTGCATCCTTTCAAGCACACCTTTCTTATTAACCTGTGGTGAGTTATTCGATGAACAAATAAGGTTTTAGATGTAAGATGGTTAAATAAAGAGCAACATTAGTGATTATTATTATTTGTGACCTGGTCCTATAAAAGCTCTTTATCACTTCCCACGAGCCGGGGACGAGCGCAGTGTTCAAAACCATTGTGCCCTCAAAGCTCTTACTAAGCTAAGGACCCTGGGACTAAACACCTCCCTTTGCAACCTGATATTACACTTCCTGACGGGTCGCCCCCTGGTGGTAAAGGTGGGGAATAACACATCCGCCACGCTGATCATCATAAAGAGGGCCCCTCAGCGGTGCATGCTCAGTCCCCTCCTGTACTCTCTGTTCATTCAGGACTGCATGGCCAAGCACYACTCCAACACCATCATCAAGTTTACTGATGACACAACAGTGGTAGGCCTGATCACCGACAACAATGAGAGACTATAGGGAGGAGATCAGAGACCTGGCCGTGTAGTGCCAGGACAACAACCTCTCCCTCAACATGATCAAGACAAAAGAGATGATTGTGACTTACAGGAAAAAGAGACCGATGCATCCGCCCCATGCTCAGTCGACGGGGCTTGCAGTGGAGCAGGTAGAGCTCAAGTATCTTGGTGTCCACATCACCAACAAATAACTGGTTCAAGCCACCAAGACAGTCTGAAGAGGCACGACAAAACTTATTCCCCCCTCAGATACTGGAAAAGATTTTGGCATGGCGTCCTTCAATCTTCAAAAGTCACATCGTGCACTATGAGAGCCCTGACTGGCTTGCATCATATGCCTGTTTGGGCACACTGCTCGCGCCTCCGACCGCAAGGCATACAGAGAGAGGTGTACATGCGCCAGTACATCACTGGGCCAAGCCTTCCTGCCATTCCCAAGACCTCTATCAGCAGTGTCAGTGGAAGTGCCTAAGAATTGATCAAAAGACCCAGCCACCCATGTCATAGAACTGTTCTCTCTGGCTACCTACGTGCCAACCCGGTTACCGAACGCCGATCTAGGTCCAAAAGCTTCTAACGCTTCTACCCCCAAGCCATAAGACTCCTGAACAGCTAATCAAGGGCTACCCAGACCCCTCTTTTACGCTGCTGCTACTCTCTGCTGTTATCATCTATGCATAGTCACTTTAACTGTACCTACATGTACATATTACCTCAATTACCTCAACTAACCGGTACCCCCACACATTGACTCTGTACCGGTACCCCCTGCATATAGCCTCGCTACTGTTATTTTACTGCTGTTGTTTAATTAATTGTAAAACAAAAAATCTTAAAACTGAAACATTGTTGGTTAGGGCTTGTAAGCATTTCACTGTAAGGTCTACACCTGTTGTATTCGGCTCATGTGACAAATAAACATTTATTTGATTTGATATAAGATGCAAGTGACTAGGTTTACCATTATGCAATTATTATTAAGTTGAGGAACAAGGAGCTAATATCTTGCAATTGATGTATTAGCAATAAATGATTGAGTTAACCTTGGCTCAGAGATGCACAGTTAGAGACTGAGCATATATGCTATGTACAGTGCGTTTGAAATATCATAAAAATAAATATATATATATATACATAAATATAATTTTCCCACATATTATTATATTATTCTAAACGGGTCTTATTAATCAACAAATTATTCAAAAAAAAAATATTATCCTCATCAATCTACACAAAATACCCCATAATGACATCACAATACCCCATAATGACATCACAATACACCATAATGACAAAGCAAAAACAGATTTTTAGATTTTTTGCTAATTTATTAAAAAAGATAAAAACAGTAAATATCCCATTAACATAAGTATTCAGACCCTTTACTGAGTACTTTGTTGAAGCACCTTTGGCAGCAATTACAGCCTCGAGTCTTCTTTGGTTTGACACTACAAGCTTGGCACATCTGTATTTGGGGAGTTTCTCCCATTCTGCTCTTCAGATCCTCTCAAGATCTGTCAGGTTGGATGGGGAGCGTCGCTGAACAGCTATTTTCTGTTCAAGTCCGGCTCTGGCTGGSCCACTCAAGGACATTCAGAGCCTTGTCCCYAAGCCACTCCTGCATTGTCTTGGCTGTGTCCTTAGGGCCGTTGTTCTGTTAAAAGGTGAACATTCGCCKCCAGTTGAGGTCCMGAGTGCTCTTGAGCAGGTTTTCATCAAGGATCTCTCTGTCCTTTTCTCCGTTCGTCTTTCCCTCAATCCTGACTAGTCTCCCAGTCCCTGCTGCTGAAAAACATCCCCACAGCATGATGCTGCCGCCATGCTTCACCGTAGGGATGGTGCCAGGTCTCCTCCAGATGTGACGCTTGGCATTCAGGGCAAAGAGTTCAATCTTGGTTTGATCAGACCAGAGAATCTTTTTTATCATGGTCTGAGTGGGCTCTCATGTGCCTTTTACTGAGGAGTGGCTTTCGTATGGCCCCTCTYCCATAAKGGCCTGATTGGTGGAGTGCTGSAGAGATGGTTGTCCTTCTGGAAGGTTGTCCCATCTCCACAGAGGAACTCTGGAGCTCTGTCAGTTACCATCGGGTTCTTGGTCACCTCCCTGACCAAGGTCCAATTCCCCRGATTGTTCAGTTTGGCCGGGCGGACAGCTCTACTTATTTCATAGTAAAAAAAAATTACTGAGTAGGTGGGTCCGAACTTTAGACTGGTACTGTAAATGCATGAAACGTACATTCTGGAAATCACGTCTCACACTCAGTCATCGCTCCTGAGTGGTGCAGCGTTCTAAGGCACTGCATCTCAGTGCAAGAGGCGTCACTGCAGTCCCTGGTTCGAATCCAGGCTGCATCACACCTGGCTGTGATTGGGAGTCCAATCGGGCGGCGTACAATTGGCCCAGTGTTGGCTGAGTTAGGCCGTCATTGTAAATAAGAATTTGTTGTTAACTGACTTGCCTAGTGAAATAAAAGTTAAATATATATATTTTCTTTAAAAWGTTAGTAGAATAATGATTGGTAAGATGTTCAACTTTTATYAGAGACAGTTAGCAGCAGCCTCTTCTTCGTCTGCAGTCGCAGAGGTTGGGAATGAGACAGAGAGAGTCAAAGCCTAGAGAAGCCATTAACCTGGTGAGAGTCATCAAACGCTGGGAGCAAACCTTCTATTTCTAGGAGCACTATTATACCCTCTGTCCCTGTCCCTCGCTCCTCCCACCACCTATACCCTCTGTCCTGTCCCCGCTCCTCTCACCAGCCTTATACCCTCTGTCCCTCCCTCGCCTCCTCCCACCAACCATTACCTGTCCCTGTCCCTCGCTCCTCTCACCAGCCTTATACCCTCTGTCCCTGTCCCTCGCCTCTCACCACCTTATACCTCTGTCCCTGTCCCTCGCTCCTCTCTCTCCACCAGCCTTATACCCTCTGTCCTGCCTCGCTCCTCACCAGCCTTCTCTCTTCCCTGTCTGCTCCTCTCACCAGCCTTATACCCTCTGTCCCTGTCCCTCGCTCCTCTCACCAGCCTTATACCCTCTGTCCCTGTCCCTCGCTCCTCTCACCAGCCTTATACCCTCTGTCCCTGTCCCTCGCTCCTCTCTCTCCCACCAGCCTTATACCCTCTGTCCCTGTCCTCGCTCCTCTCACCAGCCTTATACCCCTTCCCTGTCCCTGCTCCTCTCACCAGCCTTATACCCTCTGCCCGTCCCTCGCTCCTCTCACCAGCCTTATACCCTCTGTCCCTTCCCTCGCTCCTCTCTCCCACCAGCCTTATACCCTCTGTCCCTGTCCCTCGCTCCTCCTCTCCCACAGCCTTATACCCTCTGCCCTGTCCCTCGCTCCTCTCTCTCCACCAGCCTTATACCCTCTGTCCCTGTCCCTCTCTCTCCCACCAGCCTTATACCCTCTGCCCGTCCTCTCTCTCCCACCAGCTTATACCCTCTTCCGTCCCTCGCTCCTCTCTCTCCCACCAGCCTTATACCCTCGTCCCTGTCCCTCGCTCTCCTCTCCCACCACTTATACCCTCTTGTCCTCTCCTCTCTCTCCCACCAGCCTTATACCCTCTGTCCCTGCTCCCTCTCCTCCACCAGCCTATACCTCTTCCCTGCCCTCGCTCCTCTCTCTCCCACCAGCCTTATACCCCTCTGCCCTGTCCCTCGCTCCTCTCTCTCCCACCAGCCTTATACCCTCTGTCCCCTGTCCCTCGCTCTCTCTCTCCCACCAGCCTCTTCGACTGCCTAGAGGTCATGTCTTTACTTACCTTCTTCTTTTAGTAGGAAAGCTAATGTTTTTTTTTAATCTTCATACTATCAAGATAATTCTTATTGCATGCTGAATATTTCAAATGCACTCTAAAACACACATTTATCATCAGACAGCAGCTCACGTTTTCACAAGAGGCTGTAGTTACATCGAGATAAAAGCAGGCCATTGGCWGCCTACATCASCAGGGGTARGTACGGGACCTCTGATTGGTTCCAAGTTTAGGCGTTTGGCAAATTTGCCTGAGCAGACAGTGTTCAAATATAATTTTTATGAGAAAATGTGCAATAATTGAAGGTGACAACAAATGTTATAGTCATCATAACAATATTTTACTGTGATATTTTTCCCACTCCAGTCAGCTAATGGCGATGTGTGACTTTAAGGCGATGCTGCTAGTGTGACGTATATTCTAGTCGACGGGACGCTTCTTTCAACAGCAGCAGCAGTTATGCAGTCACCTCCGTAGCTTGCTAGACAAAATTGACGAATCAATACATTTCTTTATAGTTTAGTAGCCACTGTGTTTTAAACCCACTCCTGTCGTCTAGTTAGTTATCCGATTTAATTTCATATTTACGGTGTTGTTGTTATTAGTCATCTGGCTGGCAGTTAAGTTAGCATTAGCCTAGCTTGCTAACATCCCCGACCATGAGCTCACCAAGCTACTCTCCTCCTGCTACAGAAGAGGTGGTCTGCTGGACGGAGAAAGATGCTCTCGTCAAAGAAGAGGAGGCTGTTACAATACAAAAACAAGTAGAGGGTGAGGCTGTTACAGTGAAAGAAGAGGAAGACGCGTTCAGAGTGAAAGAGGAGGAGGATGTTACAGTGAAAGAAGAGGAAGAAGAGAAAGAGGAGGATGCAGTTTTTGGAGTGAAAGAGGAGGAAACTGGATATCTGGGCCCGGATTCCCAAATGCATCTTAAGG
>NW_019946534.1:29132-37310 GCF_002910315.2 Salvelinus sp. IW2-2015
CATCCAATGGTTCTAATGATGAATTTAGCAGTAAGATGTGTTTGAGAAACCGGTCCCTGATTAAACACTAGTAGATACTTTCTTAAAAACAGAGGCACAAACTCTGCAGTTGAACTGATGTGTGTGTTAAAGGGGAAATCGGCAGTTGCTACATTCAATATTTGGACCTATAAAGTATTTAGGACTGTCATCCGTAAGGTCAAAATGATAGGTTTAACCAGGTTGAGGCTATACAGTGTTTATTACAAACAAGTGGCATATACAAGCTTATGTTTTTGTTTCTATGGTGAAATACAGTTGAAACATTTTAGCATTTTACATAGTTATATCTTCAAGAATCAATGGCTATAAGGGCTGACCCATTTAGTCAGCTTGGTCGATTGTTTTGGCCGCAGGCTGTTGTCGAGCAAGATCTTTTTAGTCGAGCAGTCGCGAAATATATACATGTTTATATACATGTCCCATCTGGGAATGGATGGTCCTTTGATCGCCCCCTGGTATTTCAGCCACTGAAATAGAGAGACTTTGTCCCCTCTCTGTTGTCTACTCAACCCACCATGTAGCCCATAGCAACCTGTGACTCAGAGACACGTCATAACAAGGACAACGCTCACCGTGAGGAAAACAACTATGTTCCACTATCTGGACCACTTCAACAAGCTAGAATTTACCAGGTTATTACTTCTAAATAACTGTTTCACCATCTGGGACCATTCAACAGTCTAGATTTACCAGGTTATTACTTCTTAAATAAAAACTGTTCACCATCTGGGACCATTCAAACAGTCTATACTTACAGGTTATTACTTCTAAATAAAACTGTTCACCATCTGGGACCATTCAACAGTCTAGATTTACCAGGTTATTACTTCTAAATAAACTGTTCACCATCTGGACCATTCAACGTCTAGATTTACCAGGTTATTACTTCTAAATAAACTGTTCACCATCTGGACCATTCAACAGTCTAGAATTACCAGGTTATTACTTCTAAATAAACTTTCACCATCTGGGACCATTCAACAGTCTAGATTTACCAGGTTATTACTTCTAAATAAACTGTTCACCATCTGGGACCGGCAGGAGATCTCCAGCCGCAGTTTTCTTCAGGGGTCGACCACCGTGGTGACACGAAGGCCCCTGAAAGGACGGGGGCCAGCACCAGAATTGGAGTGCGGTACCCCTCGAGCATTGTGGACAATACCCCAGGGAACTCCACACCCGCCTCCCAATTTGCCCTTTGAGACTGGAGAAGCGGCCGGGAAGGGTGTGTCAGGGGTCCTGCGGGGCCCGCTTCTCCTCTGGCCGCCCGAGTGCCCTGGGTCCCCCCGCACGTCCCGGGACGGTTGACAGGTCGTAGCTCCACTGCACGCAGGCCCCCCCCCCCCCCCTGGTCATCCCCACACAAGATGATGGGCAGGAAGGACCCCACCGTCGTTCGGTAATTAGTATTAGCAGAGACTCAACCCACCTTACATAGACACATATCCATTCGCTCAAGTTGTGTAAGGTCATTTAAGGTTCACTACACCACAGAGTTGTAGGTGTACCCATTAACAAAACACAAGTACGACACGATCAACCGCACACACGAGTGGAGCACTCAAGAGGAGGGCGGCCTTGTTGTGTCAGCTGCCTCCAGGCTGCTAAACAGCCAGTGAGTTACTTCCACGTAAGATATTACTACCAAGCAAACTCCAGAAAATGTTTTCTTCAAACCACTATCGGACGTCCGCGACTACAATGAGAGAACGTTGTCGCGGACATGGCGGTCTATATCATAGGGGCGGACCCAGCCGTGACACAGGTGTAACGGGAGTGAATCTGAGTCACATCCTCACCTCGGATGTATCCCTTTCGCCTCGGATTGATACCAATAATATTGGAGTGACGTAATACGTAACTTCGATCCAATAATTATAGCTCAATAACTGTGCTGTTACTACGTTAACCTTCTGATCCGAAATAGCTCACATGAACCATGGTTATCATACTTAACTTCGATTCCATAAATATTGCCACATAACCATGGTTACATAGTAACCTTCGATCCCATATATGAGCTCACATAACCATGGTTACATACTAACCTTCGATCCAATATAGCGCTCAATACCATGTTACATACGTACCTTCGATCCATATAGCTCAACATAACCATGGTTATCATACGTAACCTCGATCCATATGCTCACATAACCATGGTTACATACTAATCATTCGATCCAATATTAGGCTCACCATAAACCGTGTTACATACGTAACTTCGCGTCAATATAGAATCAGTTAAACTTGCGATACAGGCCCAGGTCTAGATAGTGTTTTACCTTTTTGGTTTGGCACATTCACATACAACGATTCAAGCATTTGCTACTCTACTCGCAAATAACTCTGCTAACCATGTGTATTTGATTGGTTCTCATGTGGAATTTTCTTTAAAGATGGGTGCGGTCTAAGCTCTAAGAGTTGAAAGATGATATGAACAAAGAGCAGCACTAAGATATTACAACGATAGACAATGTAAAACTGTTGAATGGTTTGCTTATGGGGAACCTGGGGAGATAAATACTGTTAATCGGTTTGCCTAATAGAAAACCTGGTGAGATACAATACTGTTACTGGTTTATCCAATTAGCTCACATTACCGATTGGTTAGCATACCTGCCTAATGGTTTGCTAATGGGGGAACCTGGTGAGATTAATACTGTTGTATGGTTTGCCTATAGGGGAACCTGGTGAAAAAGATTATACATGTTACGGTTTGGCCTATGGGTGGAGCCTGGTTGAGATAAATACTGTTAATGGTTTCCCTAATGGGAAACCTGGTGAGCTCCAAATACTGTTATTTCGCCGTATTGCGGGGAACCTGGTGAGATTAAATACTGTTAATGGTTTGCCTATGGAGGACGGGGCAGCTATTTACTGTTAATGGTTTTCTAATGGGGGACTGTGGATAAATCTGTTATGGTTGCCTAATGGGGGACCTGTGAGATAAATACCTGTTAATGGTTTGCCTAACTGGGGAACACCTTGCGTGAGATAATGTTCAGAGATTCCAGTTGACATTTTGTTGAAAGTATTATTTTCTAATATTTCTAAGGATTAATGGGTGCAACAAGTGTGAAAATCACAGCGATGTTTGGCAGCCCTTTTGTCCTAAATGGGATTCTAAGTCTGTAATTTCTTTAAAATCTACATAACTTCCCCATGTTGTCCTCCAAACTACAGTTTATGTACGCCAATTTAGAAGGCTCACTCTGTACTTTTATCCAATGTAAAAAAAATAAATAAACATTTAAAAGGTTTGCCTACATTAGATGAATAGGACGGGAGTTCAACATTATTTGCGTTGTTGGAAAGTTGCAAAAATACCTCTGTTTTGAATGCAGCGTTGTTTAGCTGGAATGCTTAACGGTCATTGACATAGGCTTGGTAGCAAAGCTAGCCACAGAGCATTTTACTTGATAGAAAGTGTTTTTTTAAAGTATTAAAGCAGTTGAATTGCGACAATAACACATTATTAAGCAACTTTCAAACGAGCTTTTACAATATTAATCCAAAAAAAAGTAGTGTGAAATTCACTCATAAGCAACCTTGGAAATGGAGGCTATTTTTTGCTGTCAGCCTATGAAACTCCCCTGAGTTTTTCCCACGGCGAGTAAATTAGGTGATAGCGACCACCAATTTTTAATGCTGCAATTTTTTAAATCACAGAAAGGGGCCTATATTGGTGGACAAAAAAGTAGTCTGCACACTGCTTACGGTTCAAACAACTTAAACACTGTATTTCTAGTCTAGAATCATTCCACTATCTACAAATAGTCATATCTGTCTTAATTATTTTCCATTGTTGCTCATTTGCACTGTCTATTAAGACAATTGGTCAAAATAAGTTTGTAAAAGCATTTAAAAATTAGTTACAGGACGTAAATTGTTGTACAACATCATGGCATCACCTTTCAGCTAAAAATAAAAACAGTTGGATTTCTGCTACTGGGCCTTTTAACCATCTGGTCTACTTTGTCCGTTCACACAGGAAGAGAGACGTGGACTCATCGTGGATCCTCTGGGCAGCTCACACAACATTCATGAAGCTGACGAGGCAGAGAAGAGTCTCTCCAAATCAGAACACCTCAAGGAAACACCAGCCGGAAAACCCACAGGGGAAGAAATCTCACCACTGCCCTCTGGACTGTCGGGAAGAAGTTACTCAAGATCAATTCACTCTAAAGACACCAGAGATTCACCACTGGAGAGAAAACCTTTTAGCTGTGACAATGTGGAAAGAGTTTTACTGAGATCTAGACAGCTGACTATACACCAGAGAAAACACACAGGAGAGATAAACCTTACCTTTGCTCTTACTGTGGAAAGAGTTTTGTTTTTCTCAGGTTATTTAAAAGCCACACCAGAGAACCCACAACAGGAGAGAAATCTTATAGCTGTAATCAATGTGGAAGCGTTTTGCTCACTCAAACACACTGAGATCACACCTGAGAACGACACACTTTTTTAGAGAGATCTCATAGCTGCTCTGATTGTGGAAAGATTCAAACCTCTTCAGCATCCCTTTAAAATACATCAGAGGAATCCATACAGGAGAGAAACCTCATAGCTGCTCTGACTGTGGGGAAGTGTTTTCTCTTTGTCAGCACATTTAAATCACACCAGAGAACACACACAGGGAGAGAAACCCTTATAGCTGTTTCAATGTCTGGAAAGAGTTTTAGTTCAATTCAGCAGCCTGAAAGTTACATCAGAGAATTCACACTGGAGAGAAACCTTTTAGCTGTGATCCAATGTCGGGGAGCTTTTTACTGAATCTAGGACAGCCTGACTTTGCCACCAAGAAAACAACAGGAGAGAACCGTCACCACTGCTCTGACTGTGGAAGAGTTTTGTCTTCATCAGGACAATTTAAAATACACCAGAGAACACACACAGGCGAAGAAATGTCATAGCTGCTTGATCAATGTGACAAGAGATACTCTGATAAAAAGATCTCTGAGTAAACACCAGAAAATACATGAAGGAGTTGTTTTCATGATATCAGTGAAAATGATGTCACAATGTAGAAGACTTTTAACAGTGTAGTAGAGTATTTTAAATGATGGCTCTGCAGTGAGGGGAGCTGTGGTTGGACCGCTCCACCTCTGGAGATGATCAAGGCCCTCCTCTGCAGCCTGTCTAGTTGGGCCTGCTGCTTTTCACTGCATCCAACTAACAGAACTCCACCGTATTCCAGACAAGGCCTGACCAGTGTAGTATAGACTGGGACCAGATCTTCAGGTCATTTCTGGCAAGAACAGTCAGAAAGTGCAGGCGTTTTGAGGCCTTCCTCACTGACTGCTCCACATGTGTGTCACCAATGAGGGTCTAGATGAGAACCAAGATACTTAGTTGTTGTTACCACTGGTACTTCCTGTCCTCCTAGGATTAGTGGTGCAGGTTATGGATGGTCTCTAGAAAAACATCTGAATTTCCACAGACTTTTTCCCATTCAGCAGCATGTTGTTGGATGTGGTCCACTCTCCCAGATGCTTTACCTCCAAGACAAAGAGAAATGTCCTCTTTGATGCTGGTTAATGGTATGGCTCAGGACAGCATCGTCTGCATACCCAGTGTCCAGAGTGTCACTGAAGACAACTTTTCGGGTGGACATGTGAAGGAGAAACAGATATTGTGACACGCCAGAGGTGACCAATTAACCAATTTCTGTTTTCATGCAAGTGACTGATTTGAACAAATCCTCACTGTCAGTATGTGCAATTCGACAGTACGCCCAGACCTCATGGCTTGGTTTTTGTTCTGACACTGTCAACTGTAGGACCTTATATGGACAGGTGTGTATCTTTCTAAATCATGTCCAATCAATAGGATTTACCACAGGTGGACGGAAACTTCTCAAGGATGGTCATTTCTAACAGGATGCACCTGAGCTCAATTTTGAGTCTCATAGAGAAAGGGTCTGATATTTATTTTTTAAAATTTTATACATTTGCTAACATTTCTAAAAACCTGTTTTTGCTTTTTTTATGGGTTATTGTATGTAGAGTGATGAGAATTTTTTGGGGATACATTTTAGAGTACGGCTGTAACCTAACAAAATGTGGAAAAAGTCAAGGGGTCTGAATACTATCCAAAACGGAAATATCACATTTACATAAGTATTCAGACTCTTTATTCAGTACTTTGTTGAAGTACCTGTGGTAGCAATTAGAGCCTCAAGTCTTCTTGGGTATGACGCTACAAGCTTGGCACACCTATATTTGGGGAGTTTCTCCCATTCTCTGCAGATCCTCTCAAGCTCTGTCAGGTTGGAAGGGGAGTGTCGCTGCACAGCTATTTTCAGGTCTCTCCAGAGATGTAAGATCTAGTTCAATTCTGGACTCTGGCTGGGCCACTCAAGAAAATTCAGAGACTTGTCCCAAAGCCACTCCTGCTTTGTCTTGGCTGTGTACTTAGGGTCATTGTCCTGTTGGAAGGTGAACCTTCGCCCCAGTCTGAGGTCCTGAGTGCTCTTGAGCAGGTTTTCATCAATAGGCCATATTCTCGCATTTCTGAGTGTTTGGATGCGTCAGCATGTGTGTTTTCGCTTGTTCCGGAAATGGTTCTCATCTGCTCCCATTCTTCATCGGACGGCGATTGGCATACGCTGGGTAGTTTTGTTCGAGAGGTGGCGAGGGCCGTTGCGTTCTCAATAGGTTTTCTTACGGTTATTTTCGTGGTTCTGTGCTTCCCGTGACCTATAGTGGCCCTTTTCTTCCAGGCCCTGCGTATTAATGCGGCTCACGGTGTGAGTGGAGACTCTGTTGGTCAACAATGCCTTCGGGTGTGTAAGAGGCGTGTCGATGTGTGATTGCGCCATTGGTGGCAGCTTGTGTGCACTGCGCTGGTTGGTGGGATTGGTGGGTTTTTTCTGCAATTCAGGTGTTGGTGGTGTGATCTTGCTTTCGGCTAAAGTGCCCCTTTGGAAATTGATTAAATTTTATATTTTTGGTTATTGTGCTTTCAGAACTAATTGGGGCTAGCATGGCTGAATGTGTGGAGAGTGTTGGTAAAAATTAAGAAAGGACCCTTGTAAGTGTGTCCAACTTTTGACTGGTACTGTATATGATTGTAATGTTTTGTTAAGCCTGCAGCTAGTTTTGAAATTAAACATATAATCAGGCAAACCATATTAAAAATGCTATTAATTGACATCGATAGCAAGCTAATGAAACCCAAATGGACATTTACAGTAGCTGGCTAGGCTATTCAAACTGGAACATTGGCTAGCTTTCAATACATTGGATAAATGTGGAGTTACCTCTTCATACTATCCAGATAATTCTTATTGCATACTGAAAATTTCAAATGCACTCTAAAACAATATTTATCTAATTTCAGTCTTTGGGAGCTAGATAATCTGTTTCTCTTCATCAGACAGCAGCTCACGTTTTCACAAGAGGCGTAGTTATATCGTAGATAAAAGCAGGCCATTGGCTGCCTACATCACAGGGTATGTACGGGACCTCTGATTGGTTCCAAGTTTAGGAGTTCGGCAAATATGCCTGAGCAGACAGTGTTAAAATATACTTTTTATGAGAAATGTGCAACAATTGAAGGTGACAACAAATGTTATAGTCATAACAATATTTTACTGTGATATTTTGCCCACTCCAATCAGCAGATGGCGGTTTGGGGCTTTTAGGTTATGCTGCTAGTGTGACGTATAATCTAGTGGACGGAACGCTTCTTTCAACAGCGGCAACAGTTCGTCAGCCACCTCGTAGCTTGCTAGACAAAATACTCAACCAATAAAACTCTTTACAGTATAGTAGCTACTGTGTTTTAAACACACTCCTGTCGTCAAGTTAGTTATCCGATTTACGGTGTGTTGTTATGGTCATCTGGCGGCTTGTTAAGTTAGCATTAGCCTAGCTAGCTAATCCCCGACCATGAGTTCACTAAGCTACTCTCCTCCTGCTACAGAAGAGGAGGTCTGCTGGACGGAGAAAGAAACTCTCGTGAAAGAGGAGGAGAGGGAGGCTGTTACAATACAAAAACAAGTAGAGAGTGAGGCTGTTACAGTGAAAGAAGAAGAGAAAGACGTTTCAGTGAAAAGAGGAAGACGCGTTCAGAGTGAAAGAGGAGGAGGATGTTACTGTGAAAGAGGAAGAGAAAGAGGAGGATGCC
>NW_019946534.1:37335-40935 GCF_002910315.2 Salvelinus sp. IW2-2015
TCAATCAAGGATCTCTCTGTACGTTTTGCTCTGTTCATTCTTGCCTCGATCCTGACTAGTCTCCCAGTGCCTGCCGTTGAAAAACACCCCACAGCATGATGCTGCTACCACCATGCTTCACCGCAGGAATGGTGCCAGGTTTCCTTCAGACATGACGCTTGGCTTCAAGCCAAGAATCTTGAGAATCTTGTTTTTCTTGGTCTGAGAGTCTGCAAACTCCAAGCGGAATGTCATGTGCCTTTTACTGAGGAGTGGCTTCCGTCTGGCCACTCTACATACATTTCTGATTGGTGGAGTGCTGCAGAGATGGTTGTCCTTCCTGGAAGGTTCTCCCATTCACAGTGTGGACAATAAAATACTCTAGGTTGGTGGTGAGCTAGAGCTGTCATACTCTCTCTGTCCAGGGAGTTTCGCGAGATTATGGTTGATCGTCAGCGTTATTGCTGCCATATGAGTTACTGTTTTACCACAGACATCATTCAAACAGTTTTAGAAACTTCACGAGAGGTGGCGGTTTCAATTCAGGTGTGTGAGCTCTATGATGACTCTCGGAGGGTCACATGGTTTGAAATCTGAGCTAATAGTCAGGAACAGTATTCTGTAGTTAGTTCATCGTGTGATATATTGGGGGGTAATCCCAATGAAGTGGGATGGGTTCAGGTAAGATCCTAACTAGCCACGATGATCTACGGGCGATAGTCTTTGTTAGTTGCCGTTGTTCTTGGGTAACGGACAGTGGTGGACGTTTGATAAGTGGGACGCAGACTGGGATAGGGGAGATTTGAATATGTCGTCAACACTCAAGCCAGCTGGTCTGCGCATGCTTGAGGTCGGCTAGGGAGGCAGCCTGGGGGTTAACACTTTAAATGACTTACTCTAAGTCTGGGCCAACGAAGACGAAATCAAGTCCTTGGTAGTGGGTTGCGTTGGTGGCACTGTTGTTATCGTCAAAGCTGGGGGACAGAGTTGTTTAAATATAGATCCGGGAGGCACAGACGTGAGTCGTGACGTGGTGTTCCCCTTATGTTGTAGACCTTGCCACATACGTCTCGTGTCTGAGCGTTGAATTTGCGAACTCGGTTTGGTTCTGTATGAGTTTTGAATGTTTGATTGCATTACGGAGGGAATAATATCCTGTTTGTATTCAAGCCATATTCCAGTACTTGCCTGGTTAATGCGGTAGGTTTAATAGTCACAGTGTCTGGCAAAAGTATTCATCCCCTTGAAGTTTTCTATTTTGGCTGCATTACAACATTTTAAATTGATTTTTATCTGGATTTCATGATGGCATACACAAATAGTTTAATGGTTTTTGGAGTGAAAGAGGAGGGGGAGATGACTGTTACATCGAAAAAGGAGGAGGAAGAAGAGGAGGAAACTGGATATCTGGGCCCGGTTTCCCAAAGGCAACTTAAGGCATCCAATGGTTCAAACAATGAACTTAGCTGTAAGAGGATTTTGAGAAACCGTTCCCTGATTAACACTAGTAAGTACTGTCTTAAAAACAGAGTCACGAACTCTGCAGTTGTTGAACTGATGTGTGGTGTTAAAGGTGAAATCTGCAGTTGCTACATCCATATTGGGACTTTTAAATCATTGATATATGGCCGGCCAGTGGTCAGTCCTTGGATCCATAGGTTTCTCTATGAATTTGGAATGACGGCTTTGTTATTGTTTGAACTGCAGATTGATTGATTGATTGTGGCTTTTTTAAAGGGACAACCTAGGATTTAAAAAGCAACAAAATGGCTGCCAAGAGACTTGGTTTGGTAAACAGCTGAGGGATGGGGGCTGGAGAAATGTAACCACTCTCAAATTCATAGAGAACGATATTGTAGCAACCGTAACTCAACACCTAGCGACCTCGTCAAGAAGTTCAGACATCTTGGTATAACGGTTATAAGGTGTTGGCTTGACAGTCGCTGAACTCACTATGTATACAAGGACCTGTATACAAGGACCAAAATTATAGTTTTAACCAGGTTGAGGCTATACAGTGTTTGTTTATAAACAGTGGCGTTATACAAGCTTATGATTTTGGTTTCTGGTGGGGTGATACAGTTGAAACATTTGAGGCATTTATACGTTTTATTCTATAGGAATCAAGAGCTATAATGACTTCATTTAGTCAGCTGGTCGAATGTTTGGTTGATCGACCAACATCTTTTTGTTGAGCAAATTATATGTTTTATGGCACGAGACACTTGTCTGATTCGTTCCTGTCTCAGTGGACTAATCCATTGCGGAGGCTGTGGGGACAGTACAAGATTTAGCCCCTGATTTAGCTGTCTTATTAAAGTTTTTCAGACAAGCTTTTGTGATCGGAGATAAAAATCCCTATGTCGTTTCCTGCTCAGAGTGTGCAGCCGTCACTGACGCTCGTTTAATGTCAGCTGGTCAGAGACACAGTCTGAGGGCTACCGATCACGTCTTTGAGCAGTCCCAGATGTCCCAATATTTTCAAAAACATGTTTGATTTTATCGGCCCTAATCTACAATGAGATGTGGAACGACAAGTTTTGAGAACGGTGATCAGAAATAGCCAATGAGAGCTCGTTAGAGAAGAAGCCATCGAGATGGTAACATTGTGGAGACTCTCCAGCAGGAGAGATTACTACTACTACTAATACTACTACTCCAGCAGGAGCGAAGACTACTAGTATGTGTTTGTCCTCGCCTTTAACCAAAGCCAGTGGGAAATCGTTACAGCTTTGAAGTTCACGAGCAATGTTATTCAATTCAAAGTGTTTGGTATATATTTCAACTCTGTAGGGCAAGGGTGAATGTCTCTCTGAAAAAAGTTTATGCGGCTGCTTTGAGCCACAGCTTGTTCTAGCTACGTTAACAATCTAATTACATCATCACATCATTGTGTAATTACATCATCACATCATTGTTACATCATAAACGTTTATAAGAGTGAGGAGCTCGAGGAAAAACTCTTGTTTAATGTGATTTCATGTTTAAGGCTCAGAGATGTTATGATTTGTAGTGATGAGTGCCGCAGTGGTCTAAGACACTGCATCTCAGTGCTTGAGGCGTCACTACAGACACCCTGGTTCGATTCCAAGCTGTATCACAACCCGACCGGGATTGGGAGTCCCATAGGGCGGCGCACAATTYGCCCAGTGTCGTCCGGGARTGGTCGGTGTAGACCATCATTGTAAATAAGAGTTTGTTCTTAACTGACTTGCCTAGTAAAATATAAGTAAAATAAKWTTTWAAAAGTCTAAATAATATAAAAGGCATGTCTCTCTCCAGATTCCCTCCCACCAATTGGTGCACATTCATTGTTTCCTAACTTCATTGTGTGAATTGTTTGCCCTTTTGATTGTTAGTGTCTATCAATTCCTCGATACATATATCACCAGTTCTACATTTACCATTAATTCCCATCATGTATCATCTACAGTGTTTGTTTGGTGACGGTAACTTCTGTTAATGCACTCCATGTATTACTATTCCAGTCTTACCGTAACTGTTGTCAGAGTGGACACGTTGTTTACAGAGCTGTATTATTACAGTCTAACTGTTGTCAGAGTGGACACGTTGTTTACAGAGCTGTATTATTACAGTCTAACCGTTGTCAGAGTGACACGT
>NW_019946535.1:0-93 GCF_002910315.2 Salvelinus sp. IW2-2015
GTTTAGGGTTAGGGTTAGGGTTAGGGTTAGGCTTTTTGGTCTTCATTTAAAGTTATGGTTAGGCATAAAGTAAGCAGTGTGGTTAAGGTTAGG
>NW_019946535.1:6578-10936 GCF_002910315.2 Salvelinus sp. IW2-2015
AGGCATAAAGTAAGCAGTGTGGTAATGGTTAGGCATAAAGTAAGCAGTGTGGTAATGGTTAGGCATAAAGTAAGCAGTGTGGTTAAGGTTAGGCATAAAGTAAGCAGTGTGGTAATGGTTAGGCATAAAGTAAGCAGTGTGGTTAAGGTTAGGCATAAAGTAAGCAGTGTGGTAATGGTTAGGCATAAGTAGCAGTGTGGTTAAGGTTAGGCTCATAAAGTAAGCAGTGTGGTAATGGTTAGGCATAAAGTAAGCAGGTGGTTAAGGTTAGGCATAAAGTAAGCAGTGTGGTTAAGGTTAGGCATAAAGTAAGCAGTGTGGTTAAGGTTAGGCATGATAGCAGTGTGGTAATGGTTAGGCATAAAGTAAGCAGTGTGGTTAGGTTAGGCATAAAGTAAGCAGTGTGGTTAAGGTTAGGCATAGAAGTAAGCAGTGTGTAATGGTTGGCATAAAGTAAGCAGTGTGGTTAAGGTTAGGCATAAAGTAAGCAGTGTGGTTAAGGTTAGGCATAAGTAAGCAGTGTGGTAATGGTAGGCATAAGTAAGCAGTGTTTAAGGTTAGGCATAAAGTAAGCAGTGGTTAAGGTAGGCATAAGTAGCAGTGTGTAAGTTAGGCATAAAGTAAGCAGTGTGGTAAGGTTAGGCATAAAGTAGCAGTGTGGTTAAGGTTAGGTTGAAAATCAGATTATAAGAAGATACATTTTTAAAATAGGCGGGGCTTCTGACTTTACCACTTGCCCACATAATAACGACCGATAGGCTCCTGCCCAATGGGCCCTTCTGGCTCCGACCAGTATGACCTATTATCATGACTTATTATCAATGACAGACCAACATACACAATCTCTGAGTGATGAGCTCATTAGTTCAGCTCCATAAGTAAATAAAGGGCATTACACTTTCAACTAAAATGTTTGTCAGACATTTTCAGTTTTCAGACTTCCAAAGTTAACTAATGTCAAGATGTAGATTCAGCTGTATGCCTCAACCCAAAGTGAATGGAAAAGATAGCACTGAAGAAAAGCCTTTGGATTGAGGCATATGGCAAGATCTGCCCAACGATGTGTGGGTTTCATCTTGACATTAGTCTACTTTTGAGGTCTGAAAGTCTTTCATTTATGAGTGAAATGTCCCTTTAAAGCAGTGTTTCCAATCCTGGTCCTGGGGACCCAAACGGGGACACATTTTTCCAATGTGCTAACATACCTGATTCAGTCAAATTTGATTGATGGTGATTTGATTAGTTGAATCAAATGTGTTCGGTGCTAGGACGAAATGTATCCACCCCCCCCCCTTTTGGTATTGGGAAACACTGCTTTAAACAATGTACAACAATACACTTTATTCAGTTGTTCAATGTTTCAGTGTCATCACCATGGGCACATTGGCACAAGGCTAACTGGCATAGATTATATTTCTAATAGTTCATTAGTAACGATTAATTARTAACTCCGTTAAAAACAACATCTCTTTACTGTAGTCACATGATGCGCCCCACCACCCCCTCCTCCCCTGAAAAACGAGTGGATATATTCTCTAGCTCAATGGTCAAATCCATCATATGCTGATTGGTAAGTGAGCGATGTCTTTTTCCTTAGTTTCAACTATAGCTTATTCATTCTGCATGAAAATACTTCACATTTTATTATTTGATTTTGCCACAATTGAAGTGAAGGGGGAATTCAGGAACTCTGGAAGTGGATAATTAGTTATTTGTAAACGCTCCTTCAATTATAAAACTAAAACTTGTTTGTTTCGCTCGTTAGCCTTTATCATGTTTTGACCCTGATGAAGACTATTAGGCCGAAACACGTTTGTTTTATGATTAAAGAAGCATTTTTCTGTCGGAAGTGGTCCCTTTGGCTATAATTGTACCAAAAAATAGATATATTATTTTTTTATTCTTTATTTTTCAGTCGTGTGTCTGATCTGAAGAGAAGCTGAACAGAATGATGTCATCGGGTGTTCTGATGGTGCTCCTGTTCTTTAAGCATGTTACTGCAGACAACTCAGGTAAAGGGTTGATTGGCTTATTCCCGTTTAGGTAACGGAATGAGAGCTTCACTCAGAATATTGTTGCTCCCCAGTGCAGGTTATGGGTGATGAAAGCTTTGTGTGTAAGAATAAAGCACTGGGGAGCGGCAAGCAATATTCTGTAGGCTTCCTTTATATATATATATATTCCTCTCCTTCCTTTACCTCAGTATTATTATTTATTAACTCAGCACGGTATTCCTCAAGTGTAAGATGTGCATTTTACCTTCTTTATTGCCATTTCAAGACATTGGCTTGAGTCCCAAATGGCTTCCTAATCCCTATATGATGCACCATTTTTGACCAGAGCCCTGGCACTATATAGGGAACAGGACGTCATATGGGATATTGTGTTATTGTGTTAAAGATCTGGACAATATTTAACCCCTCCTGATTTAAAAATTATGGAACTTACAATGTTTTTTTGAGACTTCACCCCTTGTCTTGTCAACCGCAGTGTGTTTAGATTTATTTTAAAGACAAAAATGTAATATTCTGAATCAGCTGACAGTAGAGAACAAGTTGTTTTTGTTGTTCTGTTCCATTTTCAAAAAGTGACTTTACATTGATTTCAATGGCTTGTTGTCCGTGTACTCAAAGCTAAGGGACTGTCTTAAAAGTGCAAGTGATTAACTGAAAAACGTCTTTGCAACCACATGACTTAGACATCTCAAACCAACTGTAATAGGTTCAGGGACCTTTCCTCTCCAATCCACTGCAATTACTTGCTATTTTGGAAGCAATTGAAGTGTAAAGGGATACTTCAGGATTTTGGCAATGAAGCCGTTTCTTTTCTTCCCCAGATACAGATGAACTCATGGATATCCTTTTTATGTCTCTGCGTGCAGTTAGAAGGAGGTTGCTAACTAGCATTAGCACAATGACTGGAAGTTTATGTTAACTGCTAACATGCTAGTAAATGAATGCAAGTCATTGTGCTAACGCTAGTTATCATTAGCTCTTGAAACTACCTCTAACTTCCTTCATACTGGATGCAGACATACAAATGGTATCAATTAGTTCAAAGTATCCCTTTGAAGGAAGTATTTTCCCAAAGTCAAATATAGCTAAACAAAGTCAAATTGGTTTGATATCACTATGTCATGTGATTGAGAAGTTGCAGTTTTAAGACGGTCCCTTAACCCTCAAAGTAGTGGAGGGCTACTGCCGCGTTCACGTGCAGGAAATTCAGACATTTCTGACTTGCTCACTGGTTGTACTTATACACATGCCGCGTTCAATGAATCAGCAAGTAGCAAACACGGCATAGATTTTGCCTCCAAAAAAGGATATATGACACCGAATTTCATAAACAATAGACTTGTTCCCTATCTTCAGATGATCTAGAATTTTTTTGTAATTTCTATCATTCTGGCACGTTCCTTTGAAGAGGTATTGATGATTAAAGTCTGGATCATTAACATAAAGCTTATTATAAACCGGGCAGTTCAGGTCTTGAATGCTGATTGGCTGAAAACAGCATTCCAGCCGTATGTTAGGCAATATAGCATGGGTATAACTCAAAACTATTTGTTTACTGTTATATTTATGTTGGTAACCGGTTTATAATAGCATTAAGGCATCTCAAGAGTTTGTGGTGTACGACCAATAAACCACTATTTAGGGCTGTATCCAGGAACTTCGCGTCACGTCAACAGCCCTTAGCCATGGGACATTCTTAGAAAATAGGGTTCCAAAATGGTTCTTTGCAGAAGGTTAGGGTTCTACCAATAACCATTTTCATCCTATGAACCGTTCTTGAAAGAAAGGGTTCTTTGACGATTCTTTGGAAGTCCAGGTTTCCTTGGAATGCAATATCTGAATGAGCTGGCACAGGAAGAACTGAAAAGGAATAGGCTACTCAACGAGGTGCTTCAAAGGTAGGCTGCATATGCAAGAGTGAGGTGTGTACGACTGTGTGTGTGTCGTACATATCCAGCAGCACTTTGTTCTACACCATCTCCATAGCCCCCAATGCAATACACTGTAATAGACTGTACATGGGATACATATTGACTTGTAGAGAGAGAACTTGTCTACCTGTCACAGCTAAAGTGGTGTGGGAATTACTCAGTAGGGTGTCTACGTACTAAATATGGTAAGTTTTGAACAGGGACTGTGTCGCACGATCTGATGCTTGGAGGGGGAATAGATAGCTATGGAGGGGGGGTATAGATAGTATGGAGGGTATGGAATAGCTAATGGAGGGGGTTATATATCTATGGAGGGGGGTATAGATAGCTATGGAGGGGATTGCGTAGGGGGGGTAATAGATAGCTATGGAGTGGGTATAAGATAGCTATGGAGGGGTATATGAATAGCTAT
>NW_019946535.1:13653-26724 GCF_002910315.2 Salvelinus sp. IW2-2015
GTACATCAAGCTGCCTCACCCTACAGAAACAGGAGATAGACTAGTGTCCTGTCCAGGGGGTGTACTGGTACATCAAGCTGCCTCACCCCACAGAAACAGGAGATAGACTAGTGTCCTGTCCAGGGGGTGTACTGGTACATCAAGCTGCCTCACACCACTCATTGTTCTTCCAATCCTGGTCCTGGGGACCAAAGGGGTATACATTGTTGTGTTTACCCTAGCACATCAACTTCATTCCACTAATCAACATCATCATCATCATCATCACATCAAGCATTCGATTTCAGTCAGGTGTGTTAGTACAGGGGCGAAACCAAAAACGTGCCTCTCTTTGGATCCCTAGGACCAGGATTGGGAAACACCTGGGCTACAGAAAGAGGAAATCAAAATGGGCTTTTTGGTCTTCATTTAAAGGTATGGTTAGGCATAAAGTAAGCAGTGTGGTTAAGGTTAGGGTTAGGGTTAGGCATAAAGTAAGCATGTGGTGGTTAAGGTTAGGGTTAGGGTTAGGCATAAAGTAAGCAGTGTGGTTAAGGTTAGGGTTGGGTTAGGCATAAAGTAAGCAGTGTGGTTAAGGTTAGGGTTAGGGTAAGGGTTAGGGTTAAGTTTAGGGTTAGGGTTAGGGTTAGGTTAGGCTTTTTGGTTTCATTTAAAGTTATGGTTAGGCATAAAGTAAGCAGTGTGGTTAAGGTTAGGCATAAAGTAAGCAGTGTGGTTAAGGTTAGGCATAAAGTAAGCAGTGTGTAATGGTTAGGCATAAAGTAAAGCAGTGTGGTTAAGGTTAGGTTGAAACAGATTATAAGAAGATACATTTTTAAAAAAAGGCGGGGCTTCTGACTTTACCACTTGCCCACATAATAACGACCGATAGGCTCCTGCCCAATGGGCCTTCTGGCTCCGACCAGTATGACCTATTATCATGACTTATTATCAATGACAGACCAACATAACACAATCTCTGAGTGATGAGCTCATTAGTTCAGCTCCATACAGTAAATAAGAGGCATTACACTTTCAACTAAAATGTTTGTCAGACATTTTCAGTTTTCAGACTTCCAAAGTTAACTAATGTCAAGATGTAGATTCAGCGTATGACTCAACCCAAAGTGAATGGAAAAGATAAGCACTGAAGAAAAGCCTTTGGATTGAGGCATATGGCAAGATCTGCCCAACTGATGTGGTGGGTTTCATCTTGACTTAGTCTACTTTTGAGGTCTGAAAGTCTTTCATTATGAGTGAAATGTCCCTTTAAAGCAGTGTTTCCCAATCCTGGTCCTGGGGACCCAAACGGGGACACATTTTTCCAATGTGCTAACATACCTGATTCAGATCAAATTTGATTGATGGTGATTTGATTAGTTGAATCAAATGTGTTCGGTGCTAGGACGAAATGTATCCACCCCACCCCCTTTTTGGTATTGGGAAAACTGCTTTAAACAATACACTTTATTCAGTTGTTCAATGTTCAGTGTCATCACCATGGGCACATTGGCACAAGGCTAACTGGCATAGATATATATTTCTAATAGTTCATTAGAAACGATTAATTAGTAACTCCGTTAAAAACAACATCCCTTTACTGTAGTCACATGATGCGCCCCACCACCCCCCTCCCCTGAAAAACTAGTGATATATTCTCTAGCTCAATGGTCAATCCAATCATGCTGATTGGTAAGTGAGCGATGTCTTTTTCCTTAGTTCAACTAAGCTTATTCATTCTGCATGAAAATACTTCACATTTTATTATTTGATTTTGCCACAACTGAAGTGAAGGGGGAATTCAGGAACTCTGGAAGTGGATAATTAGTTATTTGTAAACGCTCCTTCAATTATAAAACTAAAACTTGTTTGTTTCGCTCGTAGCCTTTATCATGTTTTGACCCTGATGAAGACTATTAGGCCGAACACGTTGTTTTTATGATTAAAGAAGCATTTTTTTTATCAACTTCCTCTGTCGGAAGTGGTCCCTTTGGCTATAATTGTACCAAAAAATAGATATATTATTTTTTTATTCTTTATTTTTCAGTCGTGTGTCTGATCTGAAAGAAAAGCTGAACAGAATGACGTCACGGGTGTTCTGAATGCTCCTGTTCTTTAAGCATGTTACTGCAGACAACTCAGGTAAAGGATTGATTGGCTTATTCCCGTTTAGGTAATGAGAGAATGTTGGTTGAGGACCTCCACTTCTCTCCATTGTTAATGTTGGTTGAGGACCTTCCACCTCTATAGCCCCCAATGCAATACACTGTATAGACTGTAATGGATACATATTGACTTGTAGAGAGAGAACTTGTCTACCTGTCTCAGCTAAAGTGGTGTGGGAAATACTCAGTAGGGTGTCTACGTACTAAATATGGTAAGTTTTGAACAGGGACTGTGTCGCACCGATCTGATGCTTGGAGGGGGTATAGATAGCTATGGAGTGGGTAAAGAACAAAGTCCTGATGAATATGTACAACACAGTCCTCCTACAAAAGTGCATATATTTGGTTAGTAGAGACCCTACTGAGTATTTCCCACCCACTTTAGCTGAGACAGGTAGACAAGTTCTCTCTCTACAAGTCAATATGTATCCCATGTACAGTCTATTACAGTGTATTGCATTGGGGGCTATGGAGAGGGTGGAGAACAAAGTATTTCAATTCAGTCTACTCTATTGCATTGCAGTGAATGGAGTGGGTGGAGTAAGCATCACCAGCACTCTGTATTAAACCCATTGCCCAGCACAAGATACCAATTTTGTTTCGCAGACTCTAGTGATTTATTCCAATAACTTATATTTGTATTTTATTAAACGTGTATTTATTTAAATATAGCCTACTTTCAAAATACCAGTATTTGTGAAACTTTCAAAAGAAATGCTGGTGTAAATAATACAATATTACAAATATAATACTTCATATTATCCACACCTTTTTTCAAAGGTGGTTGCAATGCTGTGAAACAGTTGTACTGAACAAAACAAAAATGCACCGACATTGGATGCCAACCACCGAGAAACCCACCAAAGAAGAAAGAGGTTGTTAGCTAGCTTGGGGACACCGGTACACAGTGTACTTCGCCCCCGCCTGCCGGGCACTGCTTTCCTGCAGTTCTGTTAACGTTACGGCGAGGAAAGTAGCTAGCTAGTGTAACCAACCAAACTCTTGAATGGGACTACTGGGTAGGGATTACCCACACTTTAACGTTAAAATAACTACAGGAAAGCAGTGCTAGGCAGGCGGGGGCAAAGGACACTGTGTGCCGATGTCCTAGCTAGCAACCTCAATAGCAGTGGGCCGCGACATGTAGTAAGTGACAAGTGATGGGCGCGACATGTATGGGTGCCGCATGTAGTAAACATGGTCTGCAAATAGACCCTTCTCAGCAAGAGGGCACTGACTTTACTGAGGCAATAGATCATCTTTGGCTGATGGAGAGGACCGTGGCGGAGGGACCTTTTAAGCGAATTAATAAAGTTGCTGGTGGCATCAGCTTGAAATTAGCTATATTTGCATTATGGTTTGGATATTAACAACAAAGTACTAGGTGATATTACAAACAAAGTACTAGGGTAGTTAATTTATGTTAGCTTCAGCCAGGACCTGCCACCCTAAGCAAGATAAATAAATTGCTACCCTCCTATACACTGCAAAACTAAAATAGTCCCAGTAAGCAAAACAATGTTGAAAAGACGCCTAAGTACTTATTTTACAGATGTTGAAGTTAGGTTCATTTTAGATTCTGAATGAAAGGAGAAAATACGTATTTTCCGGATGTTTAAAATACTTATTTTCCAGAAGTTAAAAATGCATATTTTCCAGACATTGAAAACAACGTTTTTTCTGGACGTTGAAATCAGGTACATTTTCGGTTCTGAATGAAAGTAGAAAATATGTATTTTCTGGAGGTTGAAAAATGCATTTTCTGGACGTTGAAGAAACGTATTTTCCGAACATTTAAATCTTGTTCATTTTTGGTTCTTAATTAAAGTTGAAAAGACGTCATTTATAGACGTTTATGTTTGGACCAAGGCCGGTCCATACCAGACCAAATCTGAACAAAACAGACGACCGGACCAAAAATCAATGTCCATGGATGTGGAACTCAAGGCTGGTCCAGACAGAACCAAATAAAGACGTCCAAAAGACGTCAGCATCGGTCTGTGATTACTGGACTGTAGCCTACAGTGTCAGCCAGAATGGAATTTTAGGAATGCCCATCCATATGGTAGGCCTACAGTTTGTAAAACAACCAGTTGCATTGAATTTATTAGTCCTGATTCCTGTGACTAATCAATTTGGTTATTTAATCTCTGAATATCAGCTGCCCAGTTATCCTGAGCCTACTTCCAATGAGAATTAATGTGTACACACCACCAAATGCAGAAGTATTTTATTTTTCGCTATGATCAGCTGGGTAAAAATGGACAGATACAAACTTGAAATCGGTACTGTATTAAGGTACTGTATTAAAGTACTGTGTCAGTACTGTGTCAAAGGTACTGTTATCAAGTACTGCCTATCAAGGTACTGCTATCCAAGTACTGTGTCAAGGTACCGGTCAAGGTACGTATCAAGGCTACCGTATCAAGAATAATGTGTCAAGGTACTGATGTCAGGTACTGTATCAAAGGTACTGTATCAAGTACGGTGTCAAGTTACTGCTATCAAGGTACTGTGTCAAAAGGTAAACTGTGTCCAAACGGTACTGTATCAAGGTACTGTATTAAAGGGTACTGCTGTCAAGTACTGTATCAAGTACTGTGTTCAGGACTGTACGCAAAGTACTGTATCAGTACTGTATCAAGGTACTGTGTCAATGTACTGCTATTCAAGGTACTGTATCAAGGTTACTGCTGTCAAGGTACACTGTATCAAGGTGACTGTGTCAAGGTACTGTGCAAGGTACTGTGTCAAGTACTGTGTTCAAGGTACTGTTCAAGGTACTGTATTAGGTACTGTATCAAGGTACTGTAGTAGGGTACTGTATCAAGGTACTGTAATTCAGTACTGATATCATTGTTTACTGTATCAAGGTACTGGGCTCAAGGTACTGTGTTAAGGTACTGTATCTAAGGTGCTGTGTCAAGTACTGTTCATCAAGAGTGCAGATCTAGGATCAGACATCCCCCCTGTCCATGTCATCTTATCAGACCCCCCTGACACCCACCCCGTCCATGTCATCTATCAGACCCCCCCCGTACCATTGTCATCTTATCAGAGCCCCCCCCCGTTCCATGTCATCTTATCAGACCCCCCGACCCCACCCCGTCCATGTCATCTGTATCAGACCCCCCCTGACCCCAACCCCGTCCATGTCATCTTACCAGACCCCCTGACCCCCACCCCGCCATGTCATCTGATCAGACCCCTCTGACCCCACATGTCATCTAATCAGAGAGACCCCCCCCGACCCCATCTCTCCATTGCCATCTTATTCATTATGATCTAAAGCGATTATAAATCACTGCCTATTCGGAGCTGCTGGTACATTTATATTTTTACCTATTATTTTTAACTGGACCAAGTCAGTTAAGAACCTAATTCTTATTTACGTCAAAACTTTACCGGGGAAACAGTGGGTTACCTGCCTTGATTCAGGAGCAGAATGACAGATTTTACCTTGTCAGCTCGGATTTGATCCAGCAAACCGTTCAGTTACTGCCCGCGTGCACTAACCACTAGGCCTACCTGCCAACCCCAAAATACTTACGGTCCCTGGAAAGGATTGGATAGGAAAGAAATATGTGAAAACTCCTGGCCTATCAGAGGGCAGGGTTGACCTTACATCATATTGATTATCTATCCCATTCTCTCAAGATCTACAAAGTGACTAGACTGACTGGTGCTGCTACCACCCATATCTGTGTATCTAATCCCTTCTCTCAGATCTACATTAAGTTTGAACTAGACTAGCTGGCTGTACTACACCATACTGTTATCTATCCCATTCTCTCAGATCTACACAAGGTGACAGACTAGGCTGGTCGCTACTACCATCATATTGTTATCTATCCCATTCTCTCAGATCTACATACAGTTGACTAGACTAGCTGGTGCTGCTACCCACCATATTCTTATCCCATTTTCTCTCAGATCTACACAAGATTGACTAACTAGCTTGTCTGGCTACCACCTATTGTTTATTCTATCCCATTCTCTCAATCTACACAAGTTGACTAGGAAACTAGCTGGTGCACTGGAAGACATCAAACAAGTGAAAGACTAGAGTGCACCTAGCGAGGGTTTTGGGAAACACTGACTAGAGCTAGGGATCACAGGACCGTGGTGCACACATGGTTTCCATGGTTTCCAGTGGTTTGATGCCATTCATTTGCTCCGTTCCAGAATTATTATGCAGCCGTTCTCCCCTTCAGCAAGTATCCACTGCTTGGCGATTGATTCAGAATGGGCCAACAACCATCCTTTCTCTCACACCAGCTCAACAGCTCCACCCGGTGGAAAGACTGGAAGAAACTGCTACCTCTTAAAAACTTTCCCCAAACCAACAGCACCTTGGCTGCTTTACAGAACACCTCTGTTGAGTTAGAGGGTATTACATGAAACTGTCATAAAAATTGATAACAGTAACTGTTTTTACAGAACTTTAGCTTGGACCCTTGTTAATTGAGCTCTGTAATAAAACACACACACGAGCCTGAAGGCACCACCCAACTTTGAGTTTACTCGTAACAATGGAGAGAGGAGGAAGTCCCTCAACCAACAGTAACAATGGAGAGGAGGAGGAAGGTTCAACCGTACATAATGAAGCCAACCACAGTAACAATGGAGAGAGGTGGAAGGTCCTCTCACCAACCAGTTAACAATGGAGAGAGTGGAAGTCCTCAACCAACAGTAAACAATGGAGAGAGGTAGGAGCCTCAACCAAACAGTAACAACTGGAGAGGTGGAAGTCCTCAAACCAACAGTAACAATGAGAGAGGTGAAGGTCCTCAACCAAACGCTAACAACTGGAGAGAGAGTGAGAAGTCCTCAACCAACAGTAAACAATGGAGAGAATGCATGTTTCCCCACTATGAGAGAGGAATCCTCAACCAACAGTAACAATAAGAGAGGTGGAAGGTCCTCAACCAACAGTAACAATGAGAGAGAGTGGAAGTCCTCAACCAACATAACGATGGAGAGAGGTGGAGTCCTCAAACCACACATAACAATGGAGCAGAGGTGGAAGCTCCTCAACCAACATAACAATGAGAGAAGGGCAAAGGTCCTCAACCAACATAACAATGGAGAAGGAGGGGAAGGTCCTCAACCAACAGTAAACATGCACGGAAACTCACCAACGACAACAGAGAGGAGGTGGAAGTCCTCAAACCAACAGTAACAATGGAAGAGGAGTGAAGGTCCTCAACCAACAGTAAAACATAAGAGAGTGGAAGGAACCTCAACCAACAGTAACAATGAAGCAGGTGGAAAGTCCTCAACCAACAGTAACAATTGGATCATAAAAAGGTACATCCATTAAACTATATCTACTCAGGAATCTGTCATGCGTCATTCTGAGAGTCTTTCATTGTGTTCATTCACAGTGCGAACTATTAAACAGCAACTATTCAATACCACCAAATCCTCCTGCTTTGGAAAACAACCCAGAAGTGTGTTCAGTACATACTAATACATATCATGAATGTCAATCTGTCTTTAACAATGTTTACCATGTTTTCCCAAAAATCCTCTATGGTCAATTAGTCTCCGTTGTTCTGCCTTGTTGTAAATATGTGTTTAACCTGCCTCTACAATAAATAGAACATTTATTTCTGATGTTACAACCTGTTAAATAGTACAATCATTAGCATGAGCATTATTACGAGATTATGAAGCATCAATCCCCAGGCTACACCACTATGGATGATCAGTCCTAACCAATAGCCTTTATTGGTATTACCAAACATGCATAACACAATCACACTTGTAGTGCATAACTACTTTACTAACGTACACACAGCAACTTCAGTTGGTGAATGCCATTGAGAGGAAATATCATCTAAAAAACATGGCAAGTCTATGGTATACAACATTTACCAGCTTACAATGAAATCCACTACTGTAGTGCACAATTCATTACTAGAATCAAAGAATAGTTTCTGTGCCTTGAAATTACACTGGCGCTGTAGGCTTGGGTATGGAGAGTCAGGGCGAGTAGTTAGGGCACATCATGGGGGTCCAAGGACCAGATCCCTCATCTTCTGCTGTCCGTCACTCCACTCCCTGCTCTCATTGCGGGAGTCCCAAGGCTCACTCCAGACTCTGGGCCCCTGCCATCCTTCTATATGCTGGGGCCGTCCCAAGGCTCACTCCAGCTCTCGGCACCCTGGGGCCAGAGGACGAGAATCTCGACTGTTAGAGAGGAAACACACCAGAACGACAGTCTCTGACCAGATATCGCACAAAATTTGTTATATTTCCCGGACTATTCTACATTTAGGTCCCAAAAGCCATATACAATCATATTAGCTCATAAACTATGTAAGTCATTACTAAAGTAAAATATTTACGAGGTGATTGGCCCGATGGTGAGGGGTTTGAGCGGATGGACTGTGGACCACCAGAGCCGGGATCTCTTCCTGGAACACAACCTGTAGAGAGAGAAAACCAACGGTCCAGGAGGACCAACCACTACACTCAGAGAGACCAACCCACTAAGTTCAGAGAGACCAAAACACTAAGTCAGAGAGACCAACACCAAGTCAGAGAGACCAACACTAAGTCAGAGAGACCAACCACTAAGCCAGGAGGACAAACACTAAGTCAGAGAGACCAAACACTGAGTCAGAGAGACCAACACTAAGCGGAGAAACTAATGTAGAGAGACCAAACACAAGTCAGAGAGACCACCACATAAGTCAGAGGACCAAACACTAAGTCAGAGAGACCAACCACTAAGCAGAGAGACCAATACACTGAGTCAGACTGACAAACACAAAGAAACTGAAAAGCCAAGTAGAGAGTTAATGAGTCTGAGAAGAAACATCAGGACTCATGGAGTGCAGGAGGAAGCTCATCTGCGTCAACAGGCTGAGGCTGCATGTCAGGAAGATGTAACGGTAGTCCCCTGCAGTAAGCGACGAACGAAGCCCTGAGGGAGAGCCACTTTCTCCACGGTCACTGGGTACGAAATTTGTAGGACACCCTGGCGAGAAGAGCAAGAAACAGCAAAGGTCAAGACATGCACGGCTACACAGACGTACACAGCAACAAACATACCCATATTCAACACACACACAACACACACATAAGACATGCAACGGCTACACAGACGCGTACACAGCAACAAACATACATACTTCACACGACAGCAAACCAAACACACATAGAATGCAAACAGCTGAACAGAGTCAATGCGACCTGTCTGATATGTAGGTCTGTGGGAGATTATCAGGGGCTGGGTGATTCCGTGGTTAGCAGTTTTCAGAACAACAACAAAACGTTCGCCTCGGACTCTCTACGGAACCCATGTGCAGGAGAACCGGCCGAATCAGGGTGACTGGTCTGACCAGCTGGGTAAAGGCTGTGTGTAGGGTGTCCGGTAACAGAAGACATGGAGGCTTGCCTTGTGCACAACTCTGAACTTTATGATCCGTTCTGTGAAGAGGTACAAAGGTAAAAGAGGTGAAAGCTACAAATCAAATCAAACTTTTGAAACATTAAAATAAAGTGAAGGTTCATATGATGAACTGCTTAGAAAAAAACAGTTCCAAAAGGGTTCTTTGGCTGTCCCCATAGGAACCCTTTTTTGGTTCCAGGTTGAACCTGTTTGGGTTCTAGGTAGAACCTCTGCTGGAGAGGGTTCTACATGGACTCAAAATAATTATATTGGAACCAAAGGTTTTCTCCTGGACAAAAGAGCTTCAAAGGTTTCTATGGCGGAACAGGCCGAAAGAATCCATTTTAGGTTCTAGGATGGAAATTTTTTCTAATAGTGTAGTTTGCACTAAAGACACAGAATTAACAGAATGGACTTTCTGCATTTTTCTCCACAGTGGGGAGGTCTGATGGCCACATCCCGGCTGCTCTCTGTCTCTCCAGAGGATAGACACAGGAGAAGGGAAGCGAAGAGGTTGGAGCGTCTCCTCGCCATTAATGGATAAAACCGAATAAAGCTGTTGGAGTAGAGCAGCATGGGTGGCGTTTGTTCTGGAGAAAGAGGGGGGGTAGTAAAATATGTCATAGTTCATGGCATTTATAGGCCTGCTTGCATATGTGGAACACTGCGTGTCACAGATGTTACTTTGATGCCGTTTGAAATCACAGTGATGTGGTAGACTACCGTGAAATCACAGTGATGTGTAGACTACTCGTTAAATCCCATGATGTGTGGACTGCCGTGCATGGTTAGATGCCTAATCACGTCGATTGTGTAGCTACCTGCACAGGAGTAGACGCCCGTAATCACAGTTGATGTGTAGACTCTGCCGTGAAAATCAACAGTGATGTGTAGACTGCCGAATCACAGTGATGTGTAGACTTACCGTGAAATCACAGTGATGTGTAGACTACTGTGAAATCCCAGTGATGTGTAGGACTGCGTGAAATAACAGGTAATGTGTAGACCTACGTGAAATCCACCGTATGGTAGACTGCCGTGAAATTCACAGTGATGTGTAACTGCCGTGCGAAAATCACAGGATGTGTAGACTGCGTTGAAATCACAGCTGAGTGTGTAGACTGCCGTGAAATCAAGTGATGTGAGATAATCCGTGAATCACAGTGATGTGTAACTACTGGTGAAAAAGATTTATGCTTGAACCATGATGTGTAGACTGCCGTGACATCCATGAGGTTGTAGACTACGCTAATACATAGTCTAGACTCCGTGAAATCTACAGATGTGTAACACTCCGTGAAATCAAGTGATGTGTAGACTCTGCGTGAAATCACAGTGGATGTGTGACTCCGGAACTGTTGTGATTGATCACAGTGATGTGTAGACTTGCTGTGAAGAATCCACAGTGATGTGTAGACTCTTTGAAATACAGTGATGGTGTAGACTGCCGTGAAATCAACAATGCCAACCGTATAGTGAGTGTGAACTTTAAGCACTCTGTACCGTGAAATCACAGTGCATGTGTAGACTACGTGAAATCACAGTGATGTGTAGACTGCCGGAAATCGAGTGATGTGCTAGATGCCGTGAAATCACAGTGATGTGTAGACTGCGTGAAATCACAGTTGTGTAGTAATACGTGATATCAGTGGTGTAGCTGCGTGAAATCACAGTGATGTGTAGACTCTGTGAAATCACAGTGATGTGCTAGAACTACCGGTTGAAATCACATGATGTGTAGACTACCGTGTGAAATCACCAGTGCATGTGTAGATACCGTGAAAATCACAGTGATGTGTAGACTACGTGAAATCACCAGTGGATGTGTATGACTAGCGTGATATCACAGTGATTTCACGTAGTCTACACATCACTGTGGATTTTCACGGTAGTCTACACACAAACTGTATTCAGCAGTAGTCTACACATCACTGTGAATTTCACGCATCTAACACATCACTGTGATTTCACGGCCAGTCTACACATCACTGTGATTTCACGGTTAGGTCTACACAATCACTGTGGTTTCACGAGTCTACACATCACTGTGATTTCACGGTTAGTCTACACATCACTGTGATTTCACGCAGTGTACACATCACTGTGATTTCACGGCAGTTCTTACACATCACCTGTGATTCAAAGCAGTCTTGACACATCACTGTTGATTTCCACGGCAGGCTACACATCACTGTGATTTCACGGCGTCTACACATCACTGTGATTTCACGCAGTCTGACACAATCACTGCTGATTTACGAGTGTTCACACATCACTGTGATTTCACGGGTAGTCTACACCATTCACTTGTTGATTCACGGTAGTCTCACATCACTGTGATTTCACCAGTCTAACACATCCACTGGATTTTCACGCAGTAGTCTACCATCACTGTGTGATTTCCGCTAGTCTACACATCACTGTGATTTTCACGGCAGTCTACCATCACTGTTTTCACGGCAGCTTCATACACATCTCACTGCTGATTTCACGCAGTCTACACATCACTGTATTTCACGGCAGTTTCTACACATCACTTTGATTTCACGCAGTCTACACATCACTGTGATTTTCACTGGCAGTGACACATCACTGTGATTTCACGGTAGTCTACCACGACACACTGTGATTTCACGCAGTCTACACATCACGTATTTTCACGGCAGTCTACACATCACTGTTGATTTCACGGCAGTCTACACATAACACTGTGATTTCACGCGAGTCTACACATCACTGCTATTCACGGTAGTCTACACATCACTGTGATTTCACGGCAAGTCTACCACATCACTGTGATTTCACCGGCAGTCTACACAATCACTGGGATTCACAGTAGTCTGACACATCACTTGATTCACGGTAGTCTACAACATCACTGGTGGATTTCACGGCAGTCTACACATCACTGTGCATTTCACGGCAGTTTTACACATCACTAATGCAAGCAGCCTAATAAAATGCATGAATATGACATATTTCTTAACCCCCCCCCCTTTCCCAGACAAAAACGCCACCCAGTGCTGTCTAACTCCAACAGCTTATTGTTTATCCAGTAGATGGCAGGAAACGACTGCCCAACCCTTCGCTTCCCCTTCTCCTTGTTTATCCTACTGAGACAGAGAGCAGCCTTGGATGTGGCCCATCAGACCTCTCCACTGTGAGAAAATATGCAGAAAGTCCATTTCTGTTAGTCTGTTGTCTTAGTGCAAAACTACACTATTAGAAAAACATGTGCCATCTAGAACCTAAATGAGTTTCTTCGGCTGTCCCCATAGGAAGACCCTTGAAGAAACCCCTTTTTTGGTTCCAGATATAATATTTGAGTTCCATGTAGAACCCCTTCTCCACAGAGGCGTGCTACCTAGAACCAAAAACAGGTTCAACCTGCGAACCAAAAAGGGTTCTCCTATGGGACAGCCAAAGAACCCTTGGAACTGTTTTTTCTAACAGATTGGTCATCATTATGAACATTCAACTGTTATTTTAATGTTCATAAAGTTGATTTGATTTGTTAGCTTCACC